>NW_023995400.1:120000-126066 GCF_015586225.1 Lucilia sericata | reverse complement strand
TTGTGTCGAAAATACAATTTAATGATGAGTTTTATTGTGAATTTAGTAAATTGTCACAGGACAAAATCATAGGCACACAAAATGATGTAAGTTTTCTCCTTACTTAGTTACAAACAAAAGATTTTTATTCTATTGAATTTGTTTACAGTGTTGTACTATTTATGATATAGCCAAGGGTCAACTGATATCAACATTTACACCTACATTGGGTAATCAATATAGTTAAAAATCGTGCTATCTGTCCCACCGATGAATTGGTATTATCAGGTTTGTTTTTTCCATTTTAAACTTTCTTTATAGAGAAATTAAAGTGTTTCTTTAATAGATGGTGTTCTTTGGGATGTGAGATCTGGCAAAGAAATACATAAATTTGATAAATTAAATCAATCCTTATCAGGTGTCTTCCATCCAAATGGTTTAGAGGTAAGAACAAAACTATGAACTAAAAAATATAAATCTAAAAAAAATGTTTTGTCATTTCCAGATTATTTCCAATACAGAGGTATGGGATTTGCGCACATTCCATTTGCTGCAAACGGTACCGGTGTTGGATCAGTGTCTCTTGAAATTCTCTCCCCTCAACACTATATATGGCATACGTTTGGAAATGGAATACCGCAACGATTTCGATGATACAACCAATTACGATACCAGCTTTAAGGTTCTAGATGCCTACGATTATTCCTCGATATCGACCATAGATGTTAAACGCAGCCTATTTGATTTGAGTGTCAATGGTAATGGCAGTCTAATAGCTTTGGTGGAGGATCAACCCTCATACGAGACGAAATCCGAAACATTTGTGAAGATATATTGTGTGGGCATGAAGAAAACCGAACAAGACGAAGAGGTGTGTGATATGAATACTGAAAATCTTGTTAACAACAGTAGTTCTAACCAATTACCGAACTTGACTCGTTTATATGAGAATTCGGGTGCAAGTGACGGTGGTATGGGTAGGACAACTGGTAGAGAAGGGGCTAGTATTAGCCTTTTCGGTACGACGGCTGCCAGTGGCAATGGCGGCGTCGGTGGTCATGCTGCGCCGCGCCCCAGGGCTGCTGGCGGCGTTAACGATGTTGGCGTTGGAAACGGTAACGGTGGCGGCGGTGGTGGTGGTAATGGTGCTGTGGGCAATGGTGGCGCAAATGCTATAGAAGCTAGGAATGCTAATCAATTCGCTATAAGATGGCATGGCAATAATGTCGAAATAGTGCCGCCACATTTGGTGGGTCAAAGACAGCGTCAGTCACAGATACAACCCCAGCCTCAGCCACGTAATCATCATCATCATCAACAAAACCGCACCATTAACAATAGTAATAACAACAATAACAATCGTGACGCTGACCTAAGAGCCGCCCTAGCGCCCGACCCTATTGAGGGTGTTGGAGGCGGTGGCGGCGGCGTTGGTAATGCAGGCAATGGCGGCGCGGGCGCAGCACAGGCCGATGTTAATAATGATCTCTATGATGATTTGTTTGATTTGGATGATATAGCAATAAATATATTGTCTCTGCTTGTAGGAAGATGAAGAGGAGTGTGAGTCCGACGAGGACAATTCAGACAGTGATGCCTCAGGCAATGGTAACTTAAAACTTTATTTAAGGAAAATATACTAATTAATTTGCATTTGCAGTATTTGGTTACGATCTGATGATCAAATGCGTAATGGCAGAAGACGCCGCAATCAAGAAGATGATGATGACGACGACGATGATGATGACGATGATGATGATGACGACGATGATGACGATGACGACGACGATGATTGATGACAATGACGACGACGATGATGATGGTTGGCTGGATAGATATTGATATGGATGATGATGATGAAGATATACCCTTAAATAATTTCCGTTTTATTGATTAGAATTTGAAATACACTTCAACTCCTTCCTCTCAACTACCAACTACCTAGTCTATCTTCTTCTTCTGCCAGGTGTAAATGATAGCAACTTATTTTGGTCACACATTTGTTTGTTAAATGTTAACAAAAAAACAGGAATTATGCAAAAACATTTCTTTTAATCTTCTATCTTTCCCTAGTTAATGAATGTCTGTTCATTTGTTGTTTGTTCTTCTATTAAAACAAATCATTTTTCTTTTAATTTAACTATTCCTCCCCCCAAAAAAAGAAAATAAATAATTTTAGTTTTAAGTATTGTTTAATTATAAAATACATATACAATTTATTCATTTTTTCTATACAACATTTAACTTTTTTTTACATTTTTTTTGTTACATAAATTAATATTTTTTTATATATTATAATTTAAATATTATTTAACAATTTAGTATGTGTACAAAAAACAGCATCCAGGAAAAAAAAACATTATTTTCGAATTATTTGTATTTTCTTTGCAAAGTTTATTGTTAATTTAATCTTTTTCTCTCTTAACTTAAACTAAACTATAATAAATTATGTTGAATGATTATTATTTTGTATGTAAAAAAATGAAAGCAAAACGTTTAAATATATATAAAACATTTTAATACAAAAAGATTAAACTATATTTAGTATATTGTCTAACAAATAGAAACAAAAGAAACATATTAAAACTTAAAGAAAACAAAAACTATAAATTATACAAAAATAACATAAAATAATAACAGTTATATATTTAATTTAAGTCAATATTTGATGAACATTTAAAAACAAAGAAATTGTAAAACAATTTACTTGCATTTTTATAAGCAAATAAAAAAACCTAATGAAAAAGAAATTTATTTGAAATTATAAGTGTGTTTTAAAATTTTGGAAATTGAAGAGGAAAATTTATGTTTTTTTTTAATACAAATTATGCGTTTTTAAAGAAGACGTTTTGCACACTGCATTACCCAATAACTGCGTTATCAACCGTAAAATAAACAAGTACGAATTCTATATTCGGTTGTACCGAATCTCATATGCCATTTAAAATACAATCAGTAGAACAACTAGAAGAGCACTAGAAAGAACTAAAACAGAACTAGAACAGAACTAGAAACAAACTAGAACTGAACTAGAACAAAGCTGGAACAGAACTAGAATAGAACTAGAACCGAACTGGTACAGAACAGTAACAAAACTAAAACCTAACCTGAAAAAGAGCTAGGACTATAACTGAACAAGAAATGAACGAGAATAGAACTGCAACTGAACTAGAATAGAGTTAGAAAAGAACTAGAACTGTAATAAAACAGAACTTGGATGGAACTAAAATAGAACTAGAATTGAAACTAGAACTAGAATAGAAATAGCACAGAACTAGAACAGGACTAGAACTAGAAAATAACTAGATCAGAACTGAACAAGAAATGAACGAGAATAGAACTAGAACTGAACTAGAACTTACTAAAACAGAACTAGGACAGAACAAGAATAGAACTAGAAACTGAGCTAGAACGAATAGAAATAGGAGAGTACTAGAACTGAACTAGAACAGTGCTGGAACAGAACTAGAACAGATCTAGAACAGAACTAGAATTGAACTCTAGTCTACAGTCGAGTCTATAGTCTAGTTATAGTCTAGTATACAGGCTAGTCTATAGTCTAGTCGATAGTCTAGTCTATAGTCCAGTCTACAGTCTTGTCAATAGCCTAGTCTATAGTCTAGTCTAGTCTATAGTCTAGGCTATAGTCTAGGCTATAGTCTAGTCTATAGTCTAGTCTATAGTCTAGTTTATAGTCTAGTCTATAGTCTAGTCTATAGTCTAGTCTATAGTCTAGTCTATAGTCCTAGTCTATAGTCTAGTCTATAGTCTAGTCTATAGTCTACTCTATAGTCTAGTATATAGTCTAGTCTATAGTCTAGTCTATAGTCTAGTCATAGCCTAGTCTATAGCCTAGTCTATAGTCTAGTCTATAGTATAGTCTATAGTCTAGTCTATAGTCTAGTCTATAGTCTAGTCCATAGTCCAGTCTACAGTCCAGTCTATAGTCCAGTCTATAGTCCAGTCTATAGTCCAGTCTTAGTCCAGTCTATAGTCTAGTTATAGTCTAGTATATAGTCTAGTCTATAGTCTAGTATATAGTCTAGTCTATAATCTAGTAATATAGGCTAGTCTATAGTCTAGTCTATAGTCTAGTCTAGTCTAGTCTATAGTCTAGTCTATAGTCTAGTCTATAGTCTAGTCTATAGTCTAGTCTATAGTCTAGTCTATAGTCTAGTCTATAGTCTAGTCTATAGTCTAGTCTATAGTCTAGTCTATAGTCTAGTCTATAGTCTAGTCTATAGTCTAGTCTATAGTCTAGTCTATAGTCTAGTCTATAGTCTAGTCTATGGTCTAGTATATAGTCTAGTCTATGGTCTAGTCTATAGTCTAGTCTATAGTCTAGTCTATAGTCTAGTCAATAGTCTAGTCTATAGTCTAGTCTATAGTCTAGTCTATAGTCTAGTCTATAGTCTGGTCTATAGTCTAGTCTATAGTCTAGTCTATAGTCTAGTCTATAGTCTAGTCTATAGTCTAGTCTATAGTCTAGTCTATAGTCTAGTCTATAGTCTAGTCTATAGTCTAGTCTATAGTCTAGTCTATAGTCTAGTCTGTAGTCTAGTCTATAGTCTAGTGTATAGTCTAGTCTATAGGGTAGTCTAGTCTAGTAGTCCTAGTCTATAGTCTAATCTATAGTCTAGTCTATAGTCTAGTCGATAGTCTTGTCTATAGTCTTGTCTGTAGTCTAATCATAGTCTAGTCTATAGTCTAGCCTATAGACTAGTCTATAGTCTAGTCTATAGTCTAATCTATAGTCTAGGTCTATAGTCTAGTCTATAGGCTAGTCTATAGGCTAGTCTATAGGCTAGTCTATAGTCTAGTCTATAGGCTAGTATATAGTCTAGTCTATAGTCAAGTCTATAGTCAGTCTATAGTCAAGTCTATAGTCCTAGTCTATAGTCTAGTCTGTAGTCTAGTCTATAGTCTAGTCTATAGTCTAGTCTATAGTCTAGTCTATAATCTAGTCTATAGTCAAGTCTATAGTCTGGTGTATAGTCTAGTCTACCTACAAACTACACTAGGTTAAGTGGAAAGCATATTTGCTTTTTGTAATTTTGTCAAACCGTGTGATTAATTTATATCTTATCTGCATTAATGCAAATATATTTGGATTAATATTTAAGTATGTAATTATAAGCAACAATAAGGGCAATTGGTTTAAAAATTTAAACAAAAATCATATACATATGTAAATAACCGCAAGAAACTAAAAAACAATATTTGTTTCTCGATTTATTCGTATAGCAAAATGTGTATGAAGTATTAACTCTCACAGAGTATGTTTGCAAGAAAGCTGTAATTTCCATAGCGAAAATAAATATTCACAAACAAATTAGGGTGGCCTCAAATGTGTTAGGACAAATTCGAGATCGTGAAAGATGAAGAAGTCCTAGAAGTGTGCTAACACTTGCTCAATTGAGGTTTCTAAAAACTTGAATCTTATGAATATTATGCTATATTAAGGAAAACAAAGTAGCCCCCTAATATTAGTATGTTAACGACTTTATATAAAATGCAATTTCAAGAATATTTGAATACTTTATTTTTTAAATGTTTTTTTTTTTTGTTGCTAAAGTCGCAAACATGTTTCAATAAAATATTGCCAAAAAATAAATAAAACAATGAATGGAAAACGTTTCACGATATCAGAAAGCTTTTGGTTGTTTTTAAATAATTGTTTGCAAAATAAATTAAATTTAGTTAGATTTTGTTTATTATTTGCTTTTTTTTTTTGTTATAATCTAATTCCAACACCTCATATATGTAAGTTCATTGGCTATTAATTAAATCAATTTTATTATAAAAATAAATCAATTCAGTTGCTGACTATCATTTGAACTTAACGCACGTTACTAACAAATTTAACGGATTTACGCGAACTATTATTTATCTAAAATATTTAAACGGATAACGTTTAACAATATAAATAAAACGAAATGTTGAAATATTCTTTATTTACTATTTCGATTATATTGTGTTGTCTTTCGTGGCGTGTCCAACATTGAAGAAAATACGAAATTTTGCATACGAACGGAACCTATGCTTTTATCGGAAATTGAAAAACGTATAAAACCCATTGATGATAAT
>NW_023995400.1:0-117500 GCF_015586225.1 Lucilia sericata | reverse complement strand
CATGCATTCAGTATGTATTACAAGTATTGTTTAAAATGTTCTTTAGTTAATGAATCATTATTATTTGAATTCTCATCTGTCTACTGGTATTATCTAATACACGAATTTAATACCATATTGTAATATATTTTTTTTAAATTCTCTGGAGGTTATTTAACATAATAAGTAGTCAGTCATATTAACCAGAACAAAATGATTTATTCTACTGTGATATTATGTACATTAGGGCGGTGCAAAGAAAAAACATTTTGTATATTTTTTTCCTAGGACTAAATTTTTTATTTATTATTTTCGGTTTCACTCATATTTGTTCATTTAATAGAGTTGAGAGCTCCCCTATGAATAATGGTGACAACTGTTGGACATGATTCGGCGACAGGTTGACTTTGAAGTGTAATTTATGGAGATGACAAAATTTTATTTTACATGCTGAATTAAATGTTTATATTTGAGAATTTTTTTTTTAGATTTACATAGTACATGTGTATTAATTCTTCAAACACATTCCCAGAGATTTAAATCGAAGAATTGATTCTCAAGGGAATAAAAAATACCTTAGAGGTTGAATATATCTCTTAAAATTGACCCAATATGTTCTCCTCTATGCCTCATATGACTGTCTTTAGTGGTCAATAGATTAGATAAACCCCTTGAAAATATTATTCTCTTTAACAAGATTTCAGATCCTATATTGCCCTTTTATTTCTTTAATAAGAAAGCTAAATTTTAAATTTAATTCTCCTCGTTTTTAGGAAAGTTTCATTAATACCATGTGCAAAGATCATGGCAGTTCCCATAAAGATATTTACTATTACTTCAAATTACACAATGGAGATTTAATAGGACGTAGTGAATATCATGAAATATGTCAGAGTAAAAGTAATCCCTTACTGGCCTGGGTACCATATGAACAAATGCAAAAACGTTACGCTCCCGAACTGAATCCAAAGGAGGTGAGTTTTTTTATGACTCCAAAAAAAATTTTACTTTTTATAAAAATTTTGTATTTGTTTTAGCGTCATAACTATATAGCCAAAGCCACCGATGTTCAGCGGGAAAAACGGAATTGTGTTATTTCCGTCATACCGATTTAGTTTATAATATATCCGATAATTTATTCACCTGTGTGGTGATGATATTCGAAGATAATTTTGTAAGTAGAAAATTTTAATTTTCTCCAGTTTTATAGTTTAATTAATTAATTCTTAACTTTCAGTACGGTTTGGATTCCAATATAAATGTTTTGGTGGAAATTAAACCTTTAATGTATGAACTACGTAATATAACCTATTTGCCTACGTTAAATTCAACTCTTAGCTATAAAACGCTATTGGGTAAAAAGGAATTGAAAAATCCCAGTAGTGAAAAGAAAGAAATTTTTGGTAATTTAAAGTATTCCTTTGTGGAGAAGATTGATTTAAATTTGTCTACCGTTTACCAAGATGATATGATCAAATTACCCTTATTGTTTGAGCATAAAATGCTATTTTGGAATTAGATGATAAGGGCATAGGAGGCATGGATGTTAATGAGGTAATTTAGGGAAAAAAATAAAAAAATTTTCGTTTAATTTTTTTTGATTAAATTTTGCAGAAAGCCTATTATGGCCGTAAATGGAACCAAAAACCAAAATCAAGGTCGATGTCATTGGCCAATGGGCAGAACATTGCGAACAATTTAATGCCGATATTTACGAATACTTTGGTTATGGCATTAAACGTTTCGCAACGAAATGAAAAATGGTTCGGTAACATTTGTACGCATCGAAAGTACCGAACCCGTGTATGAAATTCCCGAAGAAGATGATATTGTTGTGGCAAAAATACATTCGTTGGGTGGTAAAAAATTTGAACGTCTAAGCGCCGAAGAGGATAGTTTTGGTTTCGATGGTAATGACAGCATGACTTTAAATGAATTGGATGGTAATTGGGAAGATGAAGAAGAGGGTCATACTGATAATCGTCCATATCCAGGTTTTTATCCTTGGTTTATTGTGGCTGTTCTTGTGGTTGCGGGTGTCATTTTGGCGGCAATTTATGGTGTTGTACGTAATTATAGTAAGAAAAATGAAAGGCAAAATTATAAATTTACTGGTATTTAAAAGGGGGAAGAGAAAATCAATTAACAAGTATTACACTTTTACAGAAATATTGAAATTTTTTACTAATATTTTTTTTATTTTAAAATTTATAATAAAATGTTGCTTTTTATTAAAACATTTTGGGTTTTAATTAGTTAGTTAGTTAGTTAATAAGTTAAATAATTAGTTTTTAAAGATATTTAGTTAGTTGAAACCCTTGCAAAAAAATATAAATATCTTTGAAATCGGTTGGTAAAGAAAAATAATAGAAAGTGTTAATAAGATTAACATTTCGAAGGTACCTTACTTTTAGCCCTCCTAGCACCTCCTCTGGAGCATTTGTAGGCTCCATTTTTAAAACTTTAATACGTATACTCCTTGTCTATGTCCATGTCAAATTTTATTACGATTTGAGCATTAGTTTTGATTCTGTTAGAATCCAAGCGATGTGTACTTTCCATACAAATTGTGCTGCACCAATTGTAATCTCAGTAACTCTGTTTAGTTTCCTCTAATCTGGCAACATTTTGTATGTAATTGTAAATTTCTAATAAGAACTTTGTTAACTCATTCTCTCTCTTTCGCACGCACAACAATTTTTGTTTTAACTTCAGAAAAAATTCTCTTACTAGAATTTATAGGAAAAAAAGGAGAAAGAGTTAACATAACAAAACACGAGCTCAGTTTTGTTACACGGTTCTTGATAAACATTCAGTTCGTAAACGAAAATTTGTTTTAATAAATAATAATAAAAAACAAATACAATAAAACCTAAATTGAATTGAAAAGTGTTAAGAAATTCAAAAAAGCTCAATAATACGGCAAGAATTTCAAAAGAAATCTGTGAAGTTTGAAATCCATAACAAAAGAATAAAAATCAATTTTCGTAACAGGGCTAGAGCAAAAAAAAAAGAAAATTTTAAGTTCTAAAGTGTGTGTGTGAAAGTGTTTTAAAAAAGAGAAAAAATATTAGCAAAATTGAAAACAAAATCTTTTAATAAACGCCGTAAAACAAATTAAACATTTAGTTCGAGTAATTCAATTTTAATTACACTTGGAAAAAAGGTAAGTTCATAATAATAAAAACAAATTTATTTCGCTTTTTTGCAATTTCTTTTTTATTTTTGCTGTTTGAAAATTTGTCTGGCAACTTTAACAACAACCAGCTGTTTGTTTACCTCGACATTGTTTTACTCTTTTCTTTTTAACTTTTCCAAATAAGTAGAAAAGAGACGACTATATATTATGTGGCCAAAGTATATTTCGTTTTTCCTTTTTATTTTTGTTTCTGAAAACGAAACAACTTCGTTTTCATTTTGTTGGCAGCCATTGTGTTTTACCGACGTCAGAAGAAGACAAAAGGTCGTGCGTGTGTAGAAATTTATACAAAAACATTTTGATTCACTAGCTTCAATTTCATTTTTCCCCAACAAAAATTCCTTAAACTTTAAGGAAAATCTAGTTATTTCGTTCATGTAAATTATAAAAAAAGTGTGTTTTTTGCAAACTCTTCTAACGGTTTATGAGTTTGTTATTGTTTTGAAAAAAAATAAAAACAAAATTAAATCACAAACAAAACTTTGAAAAACTGAAAAAAATGTGAAATTTCTTTAAATGAAAAAGAGAAAAAATTGTGCTTATAAAAGAAAACATTCATAAAATATCATCAAAGAACATTTGTTCCCTAGAAAACGCGTTATTTTTATATAATTTATTGCCTCGAAGGTAAGTTTCTTTTTAGTAAAATTATGCTGTGAGCCAGAAAATGCTTTGGTTTTTCTTGTTGTTGTTTTAAATATTTCTACATTTAAATTTTTCTCTATGAGTTTGTTTCTTTTTTTTGTATCAACCATTACCAAATCCGGAATTTTTATATCGTTTGCATTTAGTAGTTGTGTTAGTTTGGTGGATTTTCTTCTTTTATTTCTACTACTGAAAATGCTGTGCTTTATCTTTCATCTGTGTTTTTTTTTTCTACTTTTATTTTGCACCGAAATTCTACATGAGATAAAACTATAGGTAAATTGTTGCTATGGCGTGTATATGTCTCTTTTTTTTTTTGGTGTAATTCTCATTCCATCTCTTTTTTTGTGTTTTGTTTCTATTGAGATTTCTGCTAGAACAAGGTGACTCAGAAAATGTTTTTGTTAACAGGGTGTTACTTTTTTGGCAATAAATTGCCGTTAAATTAAGCGCTGTATATTTTTAAAATTTAATCCTCGGAAAGTCTGTTCGTGAGCTTATTGACTAGTCTTTTGACTATACTATTGATTAGTCTGCTGTATACTATTGATAAGTCTGCTGTTCGTGAGTTAGACTAGACTATTGAGGAGTCTTTTGACTAGAATATTGACCAGTCTATTGACTTGTATGTGAACTATATTGTTGACTTGTCTATGGACTATTGATTAGTCTTTAACTAACTAACTAATGAGTCTTTTTACTAGTCTATTGACTAGACTATTAGCTAGTCTATTGACTAGCCTTTGGAATAGTCTATTGACTAGTTTATTAACTAGTTTATAGACTAGTGCATTGACTATTCTATAGATTAATCATTCGACTTTTCTGTGAACTATATTTTGACTATTAATAAGTCTGTCGACTTTTTGATTGACTAGTATATTGACTATACTATTAACAAGTCTATTTACTAGTCTATTGAATTGTCTGTGAACTCTATACTGTCGGCTTTTGTATGACTGGTCAATGGATTACCCTAAGATACCAGGCAACCGAGTTTTTTCCACAGTAGAACTGTTACAACAAACACCGGAGGCTGTTAGTCGGCATCACTTGGGGTATTGGATAAAGGAATCTTGTTAGCTACTGCCAGGGTAACGATTCGCATCTTACTCGGCGACCGGGTTTTTTTCCACAGTAAAACTTTTATAACAACCATGACTGAACTTTGGGTATGGATAAGGAAATCTTGTTAGCTGCTGTCAGTGGTTAATTATGCTTTTGAAAATTTTGTTCAATTTTATTTAAGAAAATTATTTTCTTTACAAATATTGAAAGTTTGAAATCCATGTTTCTTGAGAATGTAGTGATGCCCACAGAACTAAGAACGATTTCTTTTTATGAATGAATTCTTAGAAAAAGAAAAATATTATTTGCAAGAATTTTTGTATGAAGAGACACGCGTATTAGAGATGTCGTCCTATCCCAACTTATTTTATAGTTACAATGAAAAGTTACTCTTTAAATTACGGAAAAACGTAGAAAAAATGCGCATGTCTGAAAAAGAAGGGAAAGTGTATTTAATGAGATTTTCCCCGAATATATTATATTGTATATGTATTGAATTGGTATTATTTATTTTTTGTTATTATGAATTCATTATCATAATTGAGAATTTAAGAAAAATGAAATTACCCTGAACAGGAAATTTTTATATTGAATATATTATAGATTTATCTTGATTTATATAAAAATATGTAATAAACAAAGCATTCTCTTGGCTCCACAAAAAAATAAACCAAACATCTCTTAATTACCTCTATCTATGTAATACTATTATTTACAGCCCTTTGTAAATTTGGTGATATCTTAACAACATGGAACGTAAAAAAGTTCTAGAATTGGATAAAATCTGTCGTGTTTGCATATGTGAACGCAAAGATATGCGACCGCTGTTTAGTGAAAAAGTCGCCGATATGCTAATGGAATGTGCCAGTGTGTGTGTTAGACCCACTGAGGGTTGGCCCGATAAGATATGTGTACAATGTGTACATGCTGTCTCACGTTGTCATGCCTTTAAAATGCAAGTCGAACGTAGTGATAAAGAATTGCGAGAATATATTAAATCCTTAACGGTAAGAGTGGTAATAGAAGATTCGCCATCAGCAACGCAGACACCGGCCACACAACAAACCGAAATGAAAATGCATCAAACCACCACTAGAGTGGTGTTAGATGAAGCTCAAGGTTTGAAACTGCAACAAAGTCAAGCTAAATTAATAGCTTTACAGCAGCAGCAACAGTTGTTAATACAACAGCAACAAGAACAAAAGCAACAGAAGCTAATACAAAAACAATTAAAACAGCAGCAGCAGCAACAGGAACAGGAGGAAAAACAACAAATGTTACTGCAACAACAGCAGCAACAGCAGCAGCAACAACAACAACAACAACAGCAGCAGCAAATAGTTTTGCAAAATAAAAAGAAAACTTTGGCCTTAAATAAACAAAAACAACAGAGTGTGCTTAAGAAACATCAGCAGCAGCAACAACAACAACACCAGCAACAGCAACAACAAACTATTGTGATGCAGCAACAGCAGCAGCCACACATGCAAAACTATGCAACCACAACAAAATCCTCATATTTTGCAACAACAGATACTCTCCGACTCCATTACCGTACAAAATCCCCGCCTTCAAACCACACAATCAATAATGAGTTCTCCTCCCTTATTACCCATTCCCACAACAAACTCCAATAACACTAATACACTAGTACCACATACCAATACTAGCACCTCCCTGCCACAACAATTAGTCCTACCAAATGGACAAATTATAACCACCACTCAAATCCTCACCACTAATAGCAATGGCCAACAACAATTGGCACAATTAATCAATCCACAACCGGCAGCACCACCGCCGGTTACTCAGCATCAAACACAATTTGCTCCCCAGTTGATACAGACGACAAGTGGTCAAACATTGCAACTGATACAGCAACCAAATGGTCAGCAAATCTTGCAATTGGTGCATATTGTTCCTCATCGTTCCGTAGTGGGAACGGGAGGCAATTCAAATACCACCACCATACTCGATGATGAACACATTACCATGGTGGATGAAGAAACGCTAATGGAACAGACTGAACAACATCTCATCGATGATGATGAAGTGGATGATCAAGGGATGGGTGATGGGCAAAGAGAACAAATCTGTGAAACCATAGTGGTGGATGAAGAACAAATGCAAGTACATCACGGCCAGCATCATCATCATCAGTTGTTGCAACAAAATGAAGATCTGGAATATCTGGATGATATAACAGTGACCACATCACAACAGCAGCAGCAGCAACATCATCAGCAGCATCACCATCATCACTCCCAGCATCAACAACTGATACTACAGGATGTAACAGTGGTGCATGAGGTCGTTGATGATGATGATCCAGATGATGATCGTGATCATGATGATATAATCGAGGAGATACACATGGAAGAAGAGATGCTGGATGATGATAATACTGGCGCTGTTCTTTTAGAAACCTCAAATGGTTCTGATTTCATAACCGATGAGCAGCTCGAACAGCATCAACAATTGCTGGCCTCTGTAGAGGAAGATGAAGAATTATGCCAACAACAGCAAGATATGGCAGAGCATGAAAACTCTTTGGCTCAATACACCATAGTGGAACACTGTGTGGGAGATGAAGATGATGCCGATGCCTTAGAGGAAGCCGAAGTTAATGCTGTTCTTCATGCAGCCTGTGGTGGTGGTATTATCAATGAAAATGATGACATGATGACGGGAGAAACAACACAGAAAACTGTTAGCAACTCTATGACCACCAACACTACGACAACAACGGCCAACACACCCTCAAAGAAAGCCCGTCGAGCAGCTAATACACACACTAACAAATCCTTAGCATCTTCGCGTCTGCTGCAAGCAACCGCCAATTCTATAGCCGCAGCTGCTGCCCTCGATGATGACACCGAAATGGATTCTAAAATTATAGCCGAATTTATTAATCAACAGACTTCCGTTCTAGGAACAGGACGCTACAAGTGCAATCTATGCCAACAGGAATTTAAACAATTCAAAGGGCTACACAATCACATGCATTCGCATTCCAATTGGATACGAGCGAATTGTAAGAAACAACCACAATGTGAAATTTGCCACAAGACCTTTAAGGGACCGGGTATGTTGCGTATGCATATGAAAACCCATCAATCGGCAGCCAAAATACCCACCTGTCATATTTGCGGCAAAACTTTCAAGTCCAAGGCCATACTCTATCGTCATCGGCACATACATCAACAGCGTTCGTTTGCCTGTGCCATAGACAATTGTCGCAAACACTTTTCAAGTGCTGTCACTCTAAAGGCTCACGCTGAACGTAAACATCCACAAACGTTAAATGTGCCCAAATTTAAATGTGGCGAATGCAATAATCTTTTCTTTGATGTAGAAGATTTACAGGAACATGTACAAATAACCGGTCATGGTGGTGTCAATAATGGCAATACTTCGGGCAATTCCTCACATGAACTAAATCTCTCGAATGAACAAAACGATGGTGATTCCGGTCAAGGCACACAAACGGTCACCATGCATGAAGTGGTCAATAGCAATGGTGATGTTTTTATAGTTACGCAGGCGTAGTTTTAAACTGTAAATTAAATTCATTTGTTGTCTTTTAATTTTAATTAGCGGTTTCTTTCTCCTTTTCTCTCATTAGAATGGGAATTTTATTGTTGTTTAATATAATTAATTTATAGATTTGATCACATTATAATATTAAAAATCTGTGCAAATAATTTTTATATTATAAAAAATGTATATAGTTATTGTATGTACTTAGTTTAGGTACTCGTTTATAATTAAGAAGTTTTTTAATTAATTAACACTTTTTTTATTTTTCAGTTTTTTTTTTGGCAATAAATCAAATAAAAAGAAATTATTTTTATATAAATACGTATGAATACATCTAGTTATTTATTTTACACGGCGGATCGCCGCTCTCTTAGGGGACAGCTGTTGTACAATTCGCATCTACTTCGTTGTTGAAATCCTCTCCTTTTCGACATTGAAAAATTTCCTTGACTTCGTCTACAGAATCCTCTGAACATATTGCTATAGCTAATATGTATTTCTTCCCTATTTCTAGCCGGAAAGTTGAAGAGCAGGTCAACAAATGCCAGTTATATGTAGACACTCCCTTTTTCCAGTGCCGTAGAATCCGACGTTTACTACCCTGTTAAGAGAGAGAAAAAACATTTTGAGCATTTGCGTTCATTTGCCAATATACTGCTCCATACTTTTTTGACGTTAGTTGATTTTGAGAACAAAGGAATTTTTCCTCCTCTTAACTTCTTCCTGCTTAGCGACGTTCTAGGTGAAAGCAATACTTCCAACATATTCTTTTTCATCATCAGAATTTCCCAGAATTTATAATAAGCGCTCATTTGCCAATTCAGTTCTAGTTCAGTTCTAGCTCTAGTTCAGTTCTAGTTCTAGTTCAGTTCTATTTCAGTTCTATTTCAGTTCTATTTCAGTTCTAGTTCAGTTCTAGTTCAGTTCTAGTTCAGTTCTAGTTCAGTTCTAGTTCAGTTCTAGTTCAGTTCTAGTTCAGTTCTAGTTCAGTTCTAGTTCAGTTCTAGTCAGTTCTAGTTCAGTTCTAGTTCAGTTCTAGTTCAGTTCTAGTTCAGTTCTAGTTCATTCTAGTTCAGTTCTAGTTCAGTTCTAGTTCAGTTCTAGTTCAGTTCTAGTTCAGTTCTAGTTCAGTTCTAGTTCAGTTCTAGTTCAGTTCTAGTTCAGTTCTAGTTCAGTTCTAGTTCAGTTCTAGTTCAGTTCTAGTTCAGTTCTAGTTCATTCTAGTTCAGTTCTAGTTCAGTTCTAGTTCAGTTCTAGTTCAGTTCTAGTTCAGTTCTAGTTCAGTTCTAGTTCAGTTCTAGTTCAGTTCTAGTTCAGTTCTAGTTCAGTTCTAGTTCAGTTCTAGTTCAGTTCTAGTTCGTTCTAGTTCAGTTCTAGTTCAGTTCTAGTTCAGTTCTAGTTCAGTTCTAGTTCAGTTCTAGTTCAGTTCTAGTTCAGTTCTAGTTCAGTTCTAGTTCAGTTCTAGTTCAGTTCTAGTTCAGTTCTAGTTCAGTTCTAGTTCAGTTCTAGTTCAGTTCTAGTTCAGTTCTAGTTCAGTTCTAGTTCAGTTCTAGTTCAGTTCTAGTTCAGTTCTAGTTCAGTTCTAGTTCAGTTCTAGTTCAGTTCTAGTTCAGTTCTAGTTCAGTTGTAGTTCAGTTCTAGTTCAGTACTAGTTCAGTTCTAGTTCTAGTTCTAGTTCAGTTCTAGTTCAGTTCTAGTTCAGTTCTAGTTCAGATCTAGTTCAGTTCTAGTTCAGTTCTAGTTCAGTTCTAGTTCAGTTCTAGTTCAGTTCTAGTTCAGTTCTAGTTGTTCTAGTTCAGTTCTATTTCAGTTCTATTTCAGTTCTAGTTCAGTTCTAGTTCAGTTCTAGTTCTAGTTCAGTTCTAGTTCAGTTCTAGTTCAGTTCTAGTTCAGTTCTAGTTCAGTTCTAGTTCTAGTTCAGTTCTAGTTCAGTTCTAGTTCAGTTCTAGTTCAGATCTAGTTCAGTTCTAGTTCAGTTCTAGTTCAGTTCTAGTTCAGTTCTAGTTCAGTTCTAGTTCAGTTCTAGTTCAGTTCTAGTTCAGTTCTAGTTCAGTTCTAGTTCAGTTCTAGTTCAGTTCTAGTTCAGTTCTAGTTCAGTTCTAGTTCAGTTGTAGTTCAGTTCTAGTTCAGTACTAGTTCAGTTCTAGTTCTAGTTCTAGTTCTAGTTCAGTTCTAGTTCAGTTCTAGTTCAGTTCTAGTTCAGATCTAGTTCAGTTCTAAGTTCAGTTGTAGTTCAGTTCTAGTTCAGTTCTAGTTCAGTTCTAGTTCAGTTCTAGTTGTTCTAGTTCAGTTCTATTTCAGTTCTATTTCAGTTCTAGTTCAGTTCTAGTTCAGTTCTAGTTCTATTCATTCTAGTTCAGTTCTAGTTCAGTTCTAGTTCAGTTCTAGTTCAGTTCTAGTTCAGTTCTAGTTCATTAGTTCAGTTCTAGTTCAGTTCTAGTTCAGTTCTAGTTCAGTTCTAGTTCAGTTCTAGTTCAGTTCTAGTTCAGTTCTAGTTCAGTTCTAGTTCAGTTCTAGTTCAGTTCTAGTTCAGTTCTAGTTCAGTTCTAGTTCAGTTCTAGTTCAGTTCTAGTTCAGTTCTAGTTCAGTTTCTAGTTTCAGTTCTAGTTCAGTTCTAGTTCAGTTCTAGTCAGTTTTCTAGTTCAGTTTCTAGTTTCAGTAGTTCAGTTCTAGTTCAGTTCTAGTCAGTTCTAGTTCAGTTCTAGTTCAGTTCTAGTTCAGTTCTAGTTCAGTCTAGTTCAGTTCTAGTTCAGTTCTAGTTCAGTTCTAGTTCAGTTCTAGTTCAGTTCTAGTTCAGTTCTAGTCAGTTCTAGTTCAGTTCTAGTTCAGTTCTAGTTTCAGTTCTAGTTCAGTTCTAGTTCAGTTCTAGTTCAGTTCTAGTTCAGTTCTAGTTCAGTTCTAGTTCAGTTCTAGTTCAGTTCTAGTTCAGTTCTAGTTCAGTTTCTAGTTCAGTTCTAGTTCAGTTGTAGTTCAGTTTCTAGTTCAGTTCTAGTTCAGTTCTAGTTCAGTTCTAGTTCAGTTCTAGTTCAGTTCTAGTTCAGTTCTAGTTCAGTTCTAGTTCAGTTCTAGTTCAGTTCTAGTTCAGTTCTAGTTCAGTTCTAGTTCAGTTCTAGTTCAGTTCTAGTTCAGTTCTAGTTCAGTTCTAGTTAGTCTAGTTCTAATATTCGCTCAATTGCCAATTTACTACCACATGCTTTTATGAAGTGGACTGTGAGACCACAGGTCCCTCTTCTTGACCAGTCCCATATTAGCTTCGTTCCTTCGTCTTATTGTTGATCAAATATTCTATCTTACTGTTAACAACATACAGTGATAGTTCCACTGTCTTCTCTTGACTAGTTGGGGACCGAGAGGTAGAATTATTTGGTTTGTTTTTGTCTTTACGTTTTAAGACGGGGAACTATTTTTCTTTATGAACTTACTTGGATTGACTCAATATGATATTCCGGAGCATCTTCTTCAACTTTCTCCCCTGTGCTCCAGATTTTAAAGATTCAAAACTTAACTGAATATAATTTACAGCTGGTAGACTGATTCATTACAAAACTTTTTTAAAAAAAATTTCCACAAACACAGTTGCCAATGCCCTCAAAAAGCTTCAAAACCTTTATATCGTATAACAGTATAAGTATAACAGTTCATTTCAAACACAGTGCAAAAAAACTCTCATTTTGAAGCTAAACATATAAATATCAATATTTTTTAATTTTATTTATAAATTTAAAAATTAAGGTCATTGGTTTATAAAAAACAGCAAAAATACCATTAATACAAAAAAAAAACATAATATTTTCGTAATTCATTTATATAAACAAATAGTAATTTATAGGTCGTTGATTTGTTTTTACTTCTTCATAATCATCATCATTATTACTTCCTTTCCATAAACACACATCTGGCTAAAAACGGTCCATACAATTCATAAAGTACGCAATCAAATACAAAAGATAATTGGTTGCAAATATTTATGCCCAATGGATACAAAGAAACCAAAACTCGCTATAAATTTCGTAGTTAAATATTTCTTCGACAAGACGCAAGAAAAATAATTGAAACGTATAAAAATAAATATGTTAAGTATCATCACAATTTACTATTAAAGTGTCGAGAAACGAAAGAAAAAGTGCGTAATTTTTTTGGTTTACTTTTTTGATTGGAATGATATCATAAAAATTCATACAGTGATATCGAACGCAATAGATGGAAAAGGAGGCAACAAATTTAATGTGTAAATTACAGATGAAAATGGTAAACAAAGGCGTAGAAAGAAATCTAAATTACGTAGCTAGATATAGAAATATCTATAGATACTTGTTTTTCTTTAAGGATTCTAATACACTGCCTGAAATGGATATAGGGTAAAGGTTTCTTTTCTAGTTCAGTTCTAGTTCTGTTCTAGTTCAGTTCTAGTTTAGTTCTAGTTTAGTTCTAGTTCAGTTCTAGTTCAGTTCTAGTTTAGTTCTAGTTCAGTTCTAGTTCAGTTCTAGTTCAGTTCTAGTTCAGTTCTAGCTCAGTTCTAGTTCAGTTCTAGTTCAGTTCTAGTTCAGTTCTAGTTCATTTCTAGTTCAGTTCTAGTTCAGTTCTAGTTCATTTCTAGTTCAGTTCTAGTTCAGTTCTAGTTCAGTTCTAGTTCAGTTCTAGTTCAAGTTCAGTTCTAGTTCAGTTCTAGTTCAATTCTAGTTCAGTTCTAGTTCAGTTCTAATTTGAGTTCTAGTCTCAGGTCTCGTTCAGTCTATTTCAGTTATAGTTCAGTTTCTATTTCAGTTCTAGTTCAGTTCTAGTTCCAGTTCTAAGTTCTGTTCTAGTTCAAGTTCTAGTTCAGTATAGTTCAGTTCTAGTTTGAGTTCTAGTTCAGTTCTAGTTTCAGTTATAGTTCAGTTATAGTTCAGTTATAGTTCAGTTCTAGTTCAGTTCTAGTTCAGTTTCTAGTTCAATTCTAGTTCAGTTCTAGTTCAGTTCTATTTCAGTTCTAGTTCAAGTTCTAGTTCAGTTCTAGTTCAGTTCTAGTTGCAGTTCTAGGTCAAGTTCTAGTTCAGTCTAGTTCAGTTCTAGTTCAGTTCGAGTTCAGTTTCTAGTTTCAGTTCTGTTCAGTTCTAGTTCAGTTTCTAGTTCAGTTCTAGTTCAGTTTCTAGTTCAGTTCTAGTTCAGTTCTAGTTCCAGTTCTAGTCAGTTCTAGTTCAGTTCTAGGTTCAGTCTAGTTTCTAGTTCTAGTAGTTCGTTCTGTCAGTTCTAGTTCAGTTCTAGTTCAGTTCTAGTTCAGTTCTAGTTCAGTTCTAGTTCAGTTCTAGTTCAGTTCTAGTTCAGTTCTAGTTCAGTTCTAGTTCAGTTCTAGTTCAGTTCTAGTCAGGTTCTAGTTCAGTTCTAGTTTCAGTTCTAGTTCAGTTCTAGTCAGTTCTAGTTCTAGTTCTAGTCAGTTCTAGTTCAGTTCTAGTTCAGTTCTAGTTCAGTTCTAGTCAGTTCTAGTTCAGTTCTAGTTCAGTTCTAGTTCAGTTCTAGTTCAGTTCTAGTTCAGTTCTAGTTCAGTTCTAGTTCAGTTCTAGTTCAGTTCTAGTTCAGTTCTAGTTCAGTTCTAGTTCAGTTCTAGTTCAGGTTCTAGTTCAGTTCTAGTTCAGTTCTAGTTCAGTTCTAGTTCAGTTCTAGTTCAGTTCTAGTTCAGTTCTAGTTTCAGTTCTAGTTCAGTTCTAGTTCAGTTCTAGTTCAGTTCAGTTCTAGTTCAATTCTAGTTCAGTTCTAGTTCAGTTCTAGTTCAGTTCTAGTTCAGTTCTAGTTCAGTTCTAGTTCAGTTCTAGTTCAGTTCTAGTTCAGTTCTAGTTCAGTTCTAGTTCAGTTCTAGTTCAGTTCTAGTTCAGTTCTAGTTCAGTTCTAGTTCAGTTCTAGTTCAGTTCTAGTTCAGTTCTAGTTCAGTTCTAGTTCAGTTCTATTTCAGTTCTAGTTCAGTTCTAGTTCAGTTCTAGTTCAGTTCTAGTTCAGTTCTAGTTCAGTTCTAGTTCAGTTCTAGTTCAGTTATAGTTCAGTTCTAGTTCAGTTCTAGTTCAGTTCTAGTTCAGTTCTAGTTCAGTTCTAGTTCAGTTCTAGTTCAGTTCTAGTTCAGTTCTAGTTCAGTTCTAGTTCAGTTCTAGTTCAGTTCTAGTTCAGTTCTAGTTCAGTTCTAGTTCAGTTCTAGTTCAGTTCTAGTTCAGTTCTAGTTCAGTTCTAGTTCAGTTCTAGTTCAGTTCTAGTTCAGTTCTAGTTCAGTTCTAGTTCAGTTCTAGTTCAGTTCTAGTTCAGTTCTAGTTCAGTTCTAGTTCAGTTCTAGTTCAGTTCTAGTTCAGTTCTAGTTCAGTCTAGTTCAGTTCTAGTTCAGTTATTTCTAGTTCATTCTAGTTCAGTTTCTAGTTCAGTTCTAGTTCAGTTCTAGTTCAGTTCTAGTCAGTTCTAGTTCAGTTCTAGTTCAGTTCTAGTTCAGTTCTAGTTCAGTTCTAGTTCGTTTCTAGTTCAGTTCTAGTTCAGTTCTAGTCAGTTCAGTTCAGTTCTAATTCAGTTCTAGTTCAGTTCTAGTTCAGTTCAGTTCTAGTTCCAGTTCTAGTTCAGTTCTAGTTCAGTTCTAGTTCAGTTCAGTCTAGTTCAGTTCTAGTTCAGTTCTAGTTCATTTCTAGTTCAGTTCTAGTTCAGTTCTAGTTCAGTTCTAGTTCAGTTCTAGTTCAGTTCTAGTTCAGTTCTAGTTCAGTTCTAGTTCAGTTCTAGTTCTAGTTCAGTTTTAATTCAGTTTAAGTTCAGTTCGAGTTCAGTTCCTCGTACATTTATCGTTGTGACTTGCTAAACGTTTTCGGGAGGACACGATTGTTTTTTTAAGTCACTCTAGTCTGATTGCTTTTGCTTTGTAAATGTAACTCTTTCTGAAAACTTAAAATCTTCTGATTGATCCAGGAAAATTATTACTTATGCGGTTACATTGTTTGAGTAAAACAACAGCTCTCTTAATTCTCTCACGTTATCCGTTACCCTATAACTGTTTCTACTAGTGTATGTAAGAAATTTATTTCTGCGTAATAAATTTTCTTTATTGTGCCAAGAATAAAAAATGGTTCAGTGAATTCCAGATAATCTAGTCAGTTTACTTTTAATTTAAATAAAAAAATGCTGGAATTACAATTGAATATTTGGGGAATAGAAAGAGACATTTTGAAATCATTAGTAAAGTGGTTACAAAGCTTTTAAAATGATTTTTTTCTATTCTATTATAATTCTTTAATATTTCTGCCATTTTTATTTTTTTTTATTTTCATTAAATTTTTAAAAGTAATCAATATAATAATTTTAAAAAAGTTATCATCATTATTAAAAAAAGTAACCAATAAAGTATCCATCATAACTTATCAACTATATCGCTCAATGTGCATTTAATTAATAACTTTTATAAACTTGAGTTTATTTTGTTTTATGATTGAGTATTTGTAATTGATTAACCCACCTTACGTAACCATACGTAACTGGTAATTACTCTTTCAGTATGTACCTCTACATATTTTAACTACTAGGGTTCTATAGTTGAAACGAAAAGTCGACTTTTCGACTTTTCGACCTTTTTCATTTAGTTAAAAGTCGACTTTTCGACCTTTCGACTTTTTCCATTTTATGAAAAGTCGATTTTTCGACTTCTCGACCTTTTTCATTTATTTAAAAGTCGACTTTTCGACTTTTAGTATTTTATAAATGGTCGACTTTTCGACCTTTCGACTTTTTCCGACTTTTCGACTTTTTCCGACTTTTTTCGACTTTTCGACTTTTTTCGACTTTTCGACTTTTTTTCGACCTTTTTCGACTTTTTCCGACTTTTTTCGACTTTTCGACTTTTTCCGACTTTTCGACTTTTCGATTTTTTACGACTTTTTGACTATTTTCGACTTATTTCGACTTTTTTTCGACTTTTTTCGACTATTTTTTTACTTTTTTCGAGTTTTTCCGACTATTGTAGAGTTTTTGACCTCTTTTCCACTTTTTTAAAATTTTCGACTATTTCCGACTTTTCGACTTTTTTCGACTTTTCGACTTTTTCCGACTTTTACCGACTTTTCGACTTTCTTCGACCTTTTTCGACTTATCGACTTTTTTCGACTTTTCGACTTTTTTTCGACTTTTCGACTTTTTTCGACTTTTCGACTTTTATTTACAAAGTCGACTTTTCGACTTTTTCATAGACGATAGTCGAGTTATCGACTTTTTTGGAACAAAATAGTCGACTTCGACTTTTCGACTTTTTTCGACAAAAAGTCGATTGTTCGATTATTCGAAAGTCGATTTATAGAACCCTATTAACTACATCATTCAAATTGAATTTGGAATCTTTTTTCAACACAAATGACACAACGTAAATAACTTCATCAACCATAAAAAAATGTCAAGACTACTTATTTGAAAATATCAACTGGGAATGATTTATGACCAAAGCAAATAAAGCAAAAAATATCGATTTTAATTTAAATTGATTATTAAGTTAAAACACTTGAAATACGAGTAGAAAATCTAATTAAGTGCTCTTTTGTCGTTAGTTTAAGAAACCCTTAAAAAATTGCCATAAATAATTATAACAATATGACATTTGAGTATGATAGGGAGAAAATGATAAAGATTATATAATTTAAATAATGAATCACCCGCTATCAGTGAATATATTTAATTATCCTTATGCCTATTGAGAAGATTTAAGATTCTCATAACTATAGTGTAAACTATCCCTAACTTTTTATAGAGAAAATTTACTTAACGAATCCGTACTTGAAGCAAGTATTTTTGTACTTGATCGTTCATACTGTACTATTGACACAACTCGGGATTGATTCGAGAACGGATTTCTCAATTTTTTGTCACTTTTAATGAACAAGCGTTAAAATTAAATGTTCACCAATACTTCCAACTTTGGGTCCCTCTATCCCCCATGCCACAAACTATTTTTTTAGTTACTAGTTTAGTCTATAGTTTAGTCTATAGTTTAGTCTATAGTTTAGTCTATAGTTTAGTCTATAGTTTAGTCTATAGTCTAGTCTATAGTCTAGTCTATAGTCTAGTCTATAGTCTAGTCTATAGTCTAGTCTATAGTCTAGTCTATAGTCTAGTCTATAGTCTAGTCTATAGTCTAGTCTATAGTCTAGTCTATAGTCTAGTCTATAGTCTAGTCTATAGTCTAGTCTATAGTCTAGTCTATAGTCTAGTCTATAGTCTAGTCTATAGTCTAGTCTATAGTCTAGTCTATAGTCTAGTCTATAGTCTAGTCTATAGTCTAGTCTATAGTCTAGTCTATATTGTCACTTTTAATGAACAAGCGTTAAAATTAAATGTTCACCAATACTTCCAACTTTGGGTCCCTCTATCCCCCATGCCACAAACTATTTTTTTAGTTACTAGTTTAGTCTATAGTTTAGTCTATAGTTAGTCTATAGTTTAGTCTATAGTCTAGTCTATAGTCTAGTCTATAGTCTAGTCTATAGTTTAGTCTACAGTCTAGTCTATAGTCTAGTCTATAGTCTAGTCTATAGTCTAGTCTATAGTCTAGTCTATAGTCTAGTCTATAGTCTAGTCTATAGTCTAGTCTATAGTCTAGTCTATAGTCTAGTCTATAGTCTAGTCTATAGTCTAGTCTATAGTCTAGTCTATAGTCTAGTCTATAGTCTAGTCCATAGTCTAGTCTATAGTCTAGTCTATATTCTAGTCTATAGTCTAGTCTAGTCTAGTCTAGTCTAGTCTAGTCTAGTCTAGTCTAGTCTAGTCTAGTCTAGTCTAGTCTAGTCTAGTCTAGTCTAGTCTAGTCTAGTCTAGTCTAGTCTAGTCTAGTCTAGTCTAGTCTAGTCTAGTCTAGTCTAGTCTAGTCTATAGTCTAGTCTATAGTCTAGTCTAGTCTATAGTCTAGTCTATAGTCTAGTCTATAGTCAAGTCTTTAGTCTAGTCTATAGTCTAGTATATAGTCTAGTCTAGTCCATAGTCTAGTATATAGTCTAGTCTAGTGCATAGTCTAGTCTATGGTCTAGTTTTTAAGTTTTTATTGTACATATTTATATATTTATTTGTAAAAAAAGTTCAATAACCTCCTCCTGAAATTGAGGTATTTGCATACGTTAGCATTCTTAACGTTCCCTAAAGTATGCAACATATGTTGTTTAGGATTTCAACCTTAATATATGCTTCAGCAAGCATAAAATCGTTTTCGTTATTGTTTTAAGCATTTAATATAAACCCTTATCAAAATATTAAAAACTTTGTTTTGATTAATCGATATAAATATTTTATATTATTTTAACAAATAGTAAACAAAATTAGCATTTTTCTTAAAACATGTCAATAACGTGTATTTATCTTTATATCTTTTTAATATCTGGGGAAATTTTTGAAGGTGGACGAACTTTCTGTTAACATTTTTATACCTTAAATAATATTAAATTTTAATAAAATAAACATTTTAATAAATCCCTAAAGTATGCTGTATTAAAGATAAAAGACATTTGAAGCCTTAAAACAAATCCACATTTTACAATATTTGCTCATTGTTTATTTATTTTAAAAGTATAAAATGTGAAAAAATGCTTTTAGTTTTTTATACAAATGAGTTACTTTTAAATCCAATAAAAAATCTCTTAAATATTATAATATTTGTATATAAATTGTTGTTAGCTCAAGATTTGTCCCTAAGTATATGCTAAATCCTTTTCAACTCCCTAAATGTATGCAGCGCAATACTTTTAGCTTTTATTATTTATATAACCCCTTGTGTTTATTCCTCTGCATTTGCTTTAGTTTTTGTATCTGGAATAACCTTGGTTGTACTGCTGTATAACACATCATTCGTATTATAAATCCATCACATTTGTTTCCGCACTTCTTTCCTTAACATTTGTTGCAAAATCTACTCAACACATGCGGCACGAGTGTGGAAAGTATTGTTCTTTTTAATGTGACATATACAATGTATTTTCTAAAACAGAAGGAGAAAAACAAAAAAAAAAAAAAAAAATAAATAAATAAATATAATAAAAAAAGGAAAAATCTAAATAATCTTATTTATGTTGCATAGTTGATGAATAAATGTGAATTTTTTTTGTTGTTATGAAATACCCGGAAGTACAATTTATTAAATAATACATTTAGATACTAAAGCGACAAAACTAAATGGATTTTGCAGAAGATTTAAAAGTTTGACTGTACAAATCCTATTGAATATTCTAGGAACTAGTCTGTGGACTAGTCTATACTCTAGACCAGACTATAGTCTATATTTTAGTCCAGACCATATTCTATAGTCTATATTATAGTCCAGACCATATACTATAGTCCAGACTATAGTCTATTCTATAGTCTATTCTATAGTCCAGACTATAGTCTATACCATAGTCCAGACTATAGTCTATACTATAGTCCAGATTATAGAGTATAGTATAGTCCAGACTATAGTCTATACTACAGTCCAGACTATAGTCTATACTTTAGCGCAGTCTATACTATAGTCCAGATTATAGTCTATACTTTAGTCCACATTATAGTCTATAATATAGTCCAGACTATACTTTTATACTTTAACTCATAGTCTATACTATATTCCCGACTGCAGTCTGTACTATAGATCAAACTATAGCCGAGACTATAGTCTATACTATAGTACTATAGTCCAGACATAGTCTATACTATTGTCCAGACTATAGTCCAGACTATAGTCCAGGCTATAGTCCACACTATAGTCTATACTACAGTCCAGACTATAGTCATACAATAGTCTATACTACAGTCCAGACTATAGTCTATACTACAGTCCAGACTATAGTCTATACAATAGTCTATACTACAGTCCAGACTATAGTCTATACAATAGTCCAGACTATAGTCTATACTATAGTCCAGACTATAGTATATACTACAGTCAAGATTCTAGTCTATACTACAGTACAGACTATTGTCTATACTTTAGTCCAGACTATAGTCTATGCTATAGTCCAGACTATAGTCTATACTTTAGCTCATAGTCAATACTATAGTCCCGACTATAGTCTGTGCTATAGTCAGACTATAGTCTATACTATAGTCTATACTATAGTCCATACTATAGTCTATATTATAGTCCAGACTGCAGTCTATACTATAGTCCAGACTGTTGTCTATACTATAGTCCAGACTATAGTATATACTATAGTCCAGACTATCGTCTATATATACTACTTTATACTTTATTCCATACTATGGTCCATAATATAGTCCAGACTATAGTATATACTTTAGTCCAGATTATAGTCTATACTTCAGTCCAGACTATAGTCTATACTTTAGCTCATAGTCAATACTAAAGTCCCGACTATAGTCTGTACTATAGTCTATACTATAGTACAGACTATAGTCTGGAGTCCATACTGCAGTCTATACTATAGTCCAGACTGTTGTCTATACTATAGTCCAGACTATTGTCTATACTATAGTCCAGACTATTGTCTATACTATAGTCCACACTATAGTCTATACTATAGTCCAGACTATAGTCTATATATACTATAGTCCAGACTATAGTCTATATATACTACAGTCCAGACTATAGTCTTTACTTTAGTCCATAGTCTATAATATAGTATGTACTATAGTCCAGAGTATAGTCTATGCTATAGTCCAGATTATAGTCTATACTATAGATCAGACCATAGTCTATACTATAGACCAGACTTTAGTCTATACTATAGACCGGACTATAGTCTATACTATAGACTAGACTATAGTCTCTTCTATAGACTAGACTATAGTCTCTTCTATAGACTAGACTATAGTCTCTTCTATAGACTAGACTATAGTCTCTTCTATAGACTAGACTATAGTGTCTTCTATAGACTAGACTATAGTCTCTTCTATAGTCCAGACTATAGTCTATACTATAGTCTACACTATAGTCCAGACTATAGTCTGTACTGTAGTCCAGAGTATAGGTCTATTCTATAGTCCAGACTATAGTCTATACTATAGACCAGACTATAGACTCTTCTATAATCCAGACTATAGTCTATACTATAGACCAGACTATAGTCTACTATAGTTCATGGTATTATCTATTGTATAGTCCAGACTCTAGTCCACACTATAGTCCAGACTATAGTCCACACTATAGGTCAGACTATAGTCTATAATATGGCCAAAACTATAGTTTATAATACGTAGCTTGAAAAACTTGAGAAAGTTCCAAATACCGAACTGTGAATACCCTCAATACTATTGTATAAACCTATTTATTTAATGGAAAAGTAGTACTTAGGTCCACTTTTACATTTTTACTATCTCGTGGCTCTTATCATTTTCACAATTTACTATTTGCAAAATCAACATCTGATCATAATTAAAGGTTCATTTGTTTTAAATAAAAAAAGTTCACAAAAGTTTATCAATAAAATTAAACACACTGTCAATTAGTTGGTACTAGAAAAGAAAATAAAAATACTAGTATTTAATATAAAGAAATATTTAGAATAGAACATTTAAGAAATTGCGTTTTAATTGAGGCAATATCAAAAAATGTATAAAAAGTTACAAACAATATATATATTAGTTAACACTTTGGTCCATTCTACAGTCAAGACTATAGTCTATACTTTAGTCATGGCTATGATTTATACTATACTAAGGTCTATAGTCTTTAATATAGTCAAGACCTATATATTGTCAAATGTAAACAATAAGTTTGATATTTATGTTCAAATTCTGATACAAATCATTGTTTATTATAGATTTTAATAATCTTTATGATTGTTACACGTTTTCTTAATTATTCTATTAATTGTTAGTGTTCGTAAACTATTATTGGTTTCGATAAATTGTGTGAAACTTATTTATTTTGAAAATAAATATTTTGTTTATTTTATGCTTCATTTAAACAAAAATTAAATCTTTAAATAGTTTATTTTCATTAAGGCTTGGCAAAATTTATTGCCAAACAAATTTTATTAAAATTTAACTACAGCCCATTAAACACGATCAGTTTGAGGCGCTAATTAATTAACAGTCTATTCAGTTGTTTACTATTTTTTTTTTTTGTTGAAGATTTGAAAAGTTTACGATAACTGTAAAATTTTAGGAATTTTCCGATGAATTTTTTAATTTAAATTTCACATTTTTAATATTTCATGGGATTTTTTTTTTAAATAAATGAAAGTTTTCCTAAAACTTATCAATTTGCGTATGACCTATACCAACCTTTATAACGCCATTATCTGTTTTCTGACTAAAGGTTTTGCCATATAAAATGTACTTTATTTGTCTAATTAACATAAAAAATTTAATGAACAAGTATGTTCCAAAAAACTGCGGAGAAAACAAAAACCATAAATAAGTGCGAATACGAGTAGACGTACGAACATAAACAACAATATTTTAAATAAATAATGAGATTAAAAACCTTTAAAGTTAAAAAAGGAAAAATTTTCCGCCAAAATATCGTAAACAACATGTTTATATTAAAAAAACGCTTACAAACAAATTGTTTTTGTTGTGTATTGGCATTGGATAAATAAAAAATTAAGTAGCCTAAACATATGTATGTATAATTAATGGACCGGAAATTAGGGAAGATTTCTGGGAAAAATGGTTAAACCATATTTGTTATTATTATTGTAAAATCTTATTTAAAGGTCGCGTACTAAAGAGAGAGATGGGGAGCCTAGAACAAACCGTTCTCCTCAAATACCTAGACAATTCCTAACTAACTAACTAACTAACTACTAACTAACTAACTAACTACTAACTAACTAACTAACTAACTAACTAACTAACTAACTAACTAACTAACTACTAACTACTACTAACTAACTAACTAACTACTAACTAACTAACTAACTAACTACTAACTAACTAACTAACTAACTAACTAACTAACTAACTAACTAACTAACTAAACTAACTAACTAACTAACTACCTAACGACTAACTAACTAACTAACTAACTAACTAACTAACTAACTAACTAACTAACTAACTACTAACTAACTAACTAACTAAATAACTAACGAACTACTAACATAACTAACTAACTAACTAACTAACTAACTAACTAACTAACTAACTAACTAACTAACTAACTAACTAAACTAACTAACTAACTAACTAACTAACTACTAACTAACTAACTAACTAACTAACTACTAACTAACTAACTAACTAACTAACTAACTAACTAACTAACTAACTAACTAACTAACTAACTACTAACTAACTAACTACTACTAACTAACTAACTAACTAACTAACTAACTAACTAACTAACTAACTACTAACTAACTAACTAACTACTAAACTACTAACTAACTAACTAACTAACTAACTAACTAACTAACTAACTAACTAACTAACTAACTAACAACTACTACTAACTAACTAACTAACTAACTCTAACTAACTAACTAACTAACTAACTACTAACTAACTAACTAACTACTACTAACTAACTAACTAACTAACTAACTAACTAACTACTAACTAACTAACTAACTAACTAACTAACTAACTACTCTAACTAACTAACTAACTAACTAACTAACTACTACTAACTAACTAACTAACTAACTAACTAACTAACTACTAACTAACTAACTAACTAACTAACTAACTAACTAACTAACTAACTAACTAACTAACTACTAACTAACTAACTAACTACTACTAACTAACTAACTAACTAACTAACTAACTACTAACTAACTAACTAACTAACTAACTACTAACTAACTAACTAACTAACTAACTAACTACTAACTAACTAACTACTACTAACTAACTAACTAACTAACTAACTAACTAACTAACTAACTAACTAACTAACTAACTAACTAACTAACTAACTAACTAACTAACTAACTAACTAACTAACTAACTAACTAACTAACTAACTAACTAACTAACTACTAACTAACTAACTAACTAACTACTACTAACTAACTAACTAACTAACTAACTAACTAACTACTAACTAACTAACTAACTAACTAACTAACTAACTAACTACTAACTAACTAACTAACTAACTAACTAACTAACTAACTAACTAACTAACTAACTAACTAACTAACTAACTAACTACTAACTAACTAACTAACTAACTAACTAACTAACTAACTAACTAACTAACTAACTAACTAACTAACTAACTAACTAACTAACTAACTAACTAACTAACTACTAACTAACTAACTAACTAACTACTACACTAACCTAACTAACTAACTAACTACTACTAACTAACTAACTAACTAACTACTAACTAACTACTAACTAACTAACTACTAACTAACTACTAACTAACTACTAACTAACTAACTAACTACTAACTAACTAACTAACTAACTAACTAACTAACTAACTAACTACTAACTAACTACCTAACTAACTAACTATAGTCTGGACTATAGATCAGTCTATAGTCTGGGACTATAGATCAGTCTATAGTCTGGACTATAGATCAGTCTATAGTCTGGACTATAGATCAGTCTATAGTCTGGCCTATAGATCAGTCTATAGTCTGGACTATAGATCAGTCCTATAGTCTGGGACTATAGATCAGTCTATAGTCTGGACTATAGATCAGTCTATAGTCTGGACTATAGAGCAGTCTATAGTCTGGACTATAGATCAGTCTATAGTCGGACTATAGATCTGTCTATAGTCTGGACTATAGATCTGTCTATAGTCTGGACTATAGATCTGTCTATAGTCTGGACTATAGATCTGTCTATAGTCTGGACTATAGATCTGTCTATAGTCTGGACTATAGATCTGTCTATAGTCTGGACTATAGATCTGTCTATAGTCTGGACTATAGATCTGTCTATAGTCTGGACTATAGATCTGTCTATAGTCTGGACTATAGATCTGTCTATAGTCTGGACTATAGATCTGTCTATAGTCTGGACTATAGATCTGTCTATAGTCTGGACTATAGATCTGTCTATAGTCTGGACTATAGATCTGTCTATAGTCTGGACTATAGATCTGTCTATAGTCTGGACTATAGACCAGTCTATAGTTTGGACTATAGATCAGTCTATAGTCTGGACTATAGATCTGTCTATAGTCTGGACTATAGATCTGTCTATAGTCTGGACTATAGACCAGTCTATAGTTTGGACTATAGATCAGTCTATAGTCTGGACTATAGATCAGTCTATAGGCTGGACTATAGACCAGTCTATAGTTTGGACTATAGATCAGTCTATAGTCTGGACTAAACATATAGTCTATAGTTTGACTATACATCAGTCTATAGTCAGGATATAGATTAGTCTATAGTCTATATAGTATTTAGGACTATAGACCAGTCTATAATCTCTATTCACAAACATTTTTGCTAAAAATCACATTTTATTAATTATTTGTTAGATATGACTGTGAACCTAAGGAGAATATTATTTGTCGTCGAGTGTATACAAATTGCACTAATTAATTTCATAAATAAAATTAAAGCCGACACGAATCTAACAATTAAAATGGACATATAACGAGAAATTTCAGCAGTTTTATTCGTTCTATCTTTTTTTGTTGGCATTTAATCTCTCCTACACTTGAAATTTAATATAATTGACTAAATTTTATTAACATTTTATTGTTGTTGCTACTGTTTAAAATAGAAAAATTGAATAGTCAATATTTATTTTATAGATTGATTTCATTCATGTTATCAGACTGAGACAAGACCCAATGAAATGTACGGAATAGCATTCGCGCAATGTACTTGCACTATGGGTGTATTCGTTATCAGCTTTTGGCGTTGGCGGTATTGGGTCTTTGTACTTGTCGTGCGTTTTTGTTATGGGAAAAAAGTCTGTCTTTTATGAATTTTTTATTTGCACTGATAATTTAAACAAATTATATGACATCATTATAATTAACATTTCTTTTTAGGGAGAAATTGACTTAAGTAATACAAACTGAGTTTTGGAAAAAAATATTTACTTTGAGATTTCTTTGTGTTTTTTACATGTTTTATTAATTAATATTTAACAATATTTATTTATTTGCTTAATAACTCTATAAACAATCAATATTTACAGGATTTCTTTAGGCTTTTTTCGATTTTTGTTTTTGTTAAAAATTATATATTTTTTAATGGATTAAGAGCATATTCTTGATTTTACATTTTATATCTTATTAGCATGATTTTGAGTACATATTTTATTGTAAAATCTTTCTTTGCTGCAATCGATTTCTGGTATGAGTACAAACGATTATGTACTACATACATATTTTTTGTGTTATCCCATTTTTGCAACCTTGAACTTTTTTTTGTACATTTTCTATATTCTAAATGAGCTTTTTTATTGTTGTTCGAACACAAAAAAACAACAGAACTACAACATAATTTATGAAATAAAAAAACTGAAATTTTGCAACAAGTATGTATGGTAGTTTTGTCTTGTTGCACAGTGGGGCTGAAATAAAAACTATTACCTGCTTCTGTTAATAATAAGACTATAGTCAGAACTATAGATAGTCTAGTGTATAGAACTGTATATAGATTGGAATATAGATAAGTCTATAGACTGGAATATAGATCTGTCTATAGTCTGGACTATAGATCAGTCTATAGTCTGGACTATAGCTCAGTCTATAGTTTGGACTATAGATCAGTCTATAGTCTGGACTATAGATTAGTCTATAGTCTGGACTTTAGATTAGTCTATAGTCTGGACTATCGATTAGTCTATAGTCTGGACTATAGATTAGTCTATAGTCTGGACTTTAGATTAGTCTATAGTCTGGACTATAGATTAGCCTATAGTCTGGACTATAGATTAGTCTATAGTCTGGACTATAGATTAGCCTATAGTCTATTAGTCTATAGTCTGGACTATAGATTAGTCTATAGTCTGGACTATAGATTAGTCTATAGTCTGGACTATAGATTAGTCTATAGTCTGGACTATAGATTAGTCTATAGTCTGGACTATAGATTAGTCTATAGTCTGGACTATAGATTAGTCTATAGTCTGGACTTTAGATTAGTCTATAGTCTGGACTATCGATTAGTCTATAGTCTGGACTATAGATTAGTCTATAGTCTGGACTTTAGATTATTCTATAGTCTGGACTATCGATTAGTCTATAGTCTGGACTATCGATTAGTCTATAGTCTGGACTATCGATTAGTCTATAGTCTGGACTATCGATTAGTCTATAGTCTGGACTATCGATTAGTCTATAGTCTGGACTATAGATTAGTCTATAGTCTGGACTATAGATTAGACTATAGATTAGTTTATAGTCTGGTGTATAGTCTGGACTATAGATTAATCTATAGTCTGGACTATAGATTAGTCCATAGTCTGGACTATAGATTAGTCCATAGTCTGGACTATAGATTAGTCCATAGTCTGGACTATAGATTACTCTATAGTCTGGACCATAGATTAGTCTATAGTCTGGACTATAGATTAGTCTATAGTCTGAACTATAGATTAGTCTATAGCCTGGACTATCGATTAGTCTATAGTCTGGACTATCGATTAGTCTATAGTCTGGACTATCGATTAGTCTATAGTCTGGACTATCGATAAGTCTATAGTCCGGACTATAGAGTAATCTATAGTCTGGACTATAGATCAGTCTATTGTCTGGACTATAGATCAGTCTATAGTCTGGACTATAGATCAGTCTATAGTCTGGACTATAGTTCAGTCTATAGTCTGGACTATAGATCAGTCTATAGTCTGGACTATAGATCAGTCTATAGTCTGGACTATAGATCAGTCTATAGTCTGGACTATAGATCAGTCTATAGTCTGGACTATAGATCAGTCTATAGTCTGGACTATAGATCAGTCTATAGTCTGGGCTATAGATTAGTCTATAGTCTCGACTTCGGATTAGTCTATAGTCTGGACTTCAGAGTAGTCTATAGTCTGGACTTTAGATTAGTCTATAGTCTGGATATTAGATTAGTCTATAGTCTCGACTTCGGATTAGTCTATAGTCTGGACTTCAGAGTAGTCTATAGTCTGGAATATAGGTTAGTCTATAGTCTGGACTATAGCTTAGTCTATAATCTAGACAATAGCTAAGTCTTTAATTTTGAAAATTGCATAACAATCAAATCAATTAATTTTAAATCCCACTGTGCTTCCGTTTGGCTATAATATGATTAAATGAATATTCCTCATATTGCAAAATTCTTCTCATTTTCAGCGTTATGTATACGAATGTAGTTTATGGTATTTAAATATTTTTGGTTTCTGTTTTTGCCATTCATATGTATTCATAATGTAGTTTCTATTCTATTATTTATTATTGCTGTTGGGAAAATAGTTGCTTTTTTTGAATGAAATTTATTTCGGTTAATGATCTGCTTATAATGAAATTTGTATATTATTTAACTAACAACAATATTCAATTAAAATATAAATTAATTCAATTAACAAAAGATATTTTTTAAACATATGCATAGTGTACAGAATTAATTTATTAAAATAAAATATGTATAATTAATTTGACATAAAATGCACCTATAAGAGAAATAACCTTGAGGAGATAAATAGCATTATCTGATAAAGCGTTTATTACATTTTTTTTCAATCACAATTTTATGGATTATAGTTTAGACACTATTATATCGTTTTTGTTAAAAAATAACTTTTTTTATCCTAGCAGACATTTTCATTTTCTTTAGCTCAGAACCGTCCCTTTGTTCTGAGCTAATGAATTCACAAATTGTATGCAAACTCAATTGATCGTGACGGTTACCAAGAACTACTGGGTACTGTGGTATTTTTTGCCTTAAATATGTGTTTGTTTTTATGTATTTAATGTTTAAATAATTAGATTTATTTGATTGAATAACAATATGTAGAGACTTTCAAAAAGTCTTGCCTTTTGATCATGTTATTTATGTTTTTGCACAAAGATATGTTTAAAATAATAAATAAACATAAATTTTAATCAGTTCACAGTGGGCTAAGTTCGACCAAAAAGGAAAGTAAAACAGTAATTTCTACACGATTTGGATTATAAATCAGTCACTTTACTATTAATCAGTCTATAGACAAGTTAGATCGGTCTATAGCCTAGACTATAGATCAGTCTATAGTCTGGACTATAGATCAGTCTATAGTCTGGACTATAGATCAGTCTATAGTCTGGACTATAGATCAGTCTATAGTCTGGACTATAGATCAGTCTATAGTCTGACCTATAGATCAGTCTATAGTCTGGACTATAGATCAGTCTATAGTCTGGACTATAGATCAGTCTATAGTCTGGACTATAGATCAGTCTATAGTCTGGACTATAGATCAGTCTATAGTCTGGACTATAGATCAGTCTATAGTCTGGACTATAGATCAGTCTATAGTCTGGACTATAGATCAGTCTATAGTCTGGACTATAGATCACTCTATAGTCTGGACTATAGGTCAGTCTATAGTCTGGACTATATATAGATCAGTCTATAGTCTGGACTATAGATCAGTCTATAGTCTGGACTATAGATCAGACTATAGTCTGGACTATAGATCATTCTATAGTCTGGACTATAGATCATTCTATAGTCTGGACTATAGATCATTCTATAGTCTGGACTATAGATCAGTCTATAGTCTGGACTATAGATCAGTCTATAGTCTGGACTATAGATCAGTCTATAGTCTGGACTATAGATCAGTCTATGGTCTGAACTATAGATCAGTCTATGGTCTGAACTATAGATCAGTTTAAGGTCTGGACTATAGATCAGTTTATAGTCAGTATATAGTCTGGACTATAGATTAGTCTATAGTCTGGACTGTAGATCAGTTAATAGTCTGAACTTTAAATCAGTCTGTAGTCTGGGCTATAGATCAGTCTCTGGACTATAAATCAGGCTATAGTCTGGACTATAGATCAGTATATATTGTGGACTATAGATCAGTATATATTGTGGACTATAGATCAGTCTATATTCTAGACTATAGATCAGTCTATAGTCTGGACTATAGATCAGTCTATAGTCTGGACTATAGATCAGTCTATAGTCTGGACTATAGATCAGTCTATAGTCTGGACTATAGATCAGTCTATAGTCTGGACTATAGATCCGACTATAGTCTGGACTATAGATAAGTCTATAGTCTGGACTATAGATCAGTCTATAGTCTGGACTATAGATCAGTCTATAGTCTGGACTATAGATCGGTCCATAGTCTGGACTATAGATCAGTCTATAGTCTGGACTATAGATCAGTCTATATTCTGGACTATAGATCAGTCTATAGTCTGGACTATAGATCAGTCTACAGTCTGGACTATAGATCAGTCTATAGTCTGGACTATAGATCAGTCTATAGTCTGGACTATAGATCAGTCTATAGTCTGGACTATAGATCAGTCTATAGTCTGGACTATAGATCAGTCTATAGTCTGGACTATAGATCAGTCTATAGTCTGGACTATAGATCAGTCTATAGTCTGGACTATGGATTATAGATCAGCCTATAATATAAACTGAAGATCACTCTATAATCTGGACTTTAGATCAGCCTATAATCTGGACTATAGATCAGTCTGTCGTCTAGATATAGATCAGTCTGTAGTCACTTTATAGGTTAATCTACACAGTTTATAATGAATTCCTATCAAATATCTTTAATTGACCGCCTGTATTAGCTGAGTTTTTCTAATCTTTCACACATTTTTAGATGTGTATTTTAATTATAAGTCAAGATCACCCATTTCCGAAATTTCCTTCCAAACTTTTGCTGAACCCGTTTCTGTTTTTTTTATAATTATTATTCTGTTAAAGACCTTTTATTTGTTCGGTGTTATAAACGCACTTCAAAGTCGAGAAGAAAAAAACAATAATAATAAAAACAAATAAATAACAAAATTAGAAAACCATCAGCAGGTTTTTTCAAATATTTTTGTTTGTTATTTTTTTAAATCATTTGCACTTTTATTATTATTTTGTTTGTTTTGCTAAATATTTAGAGAAACAAGTTCACGATAACAAATGTTTTGTATTAAAATTCAAATATGCAAAAAAATTATAATAAAAAATAAAAAAAAAACTTCATAAATAAATAAAAAATAAAACTCATTTACTGTCTGCGAATTTTTAATCTTTTGTATAAAAATTTTATTTTATTTTGTTTTTTTTTTAATAATATTTGGTTACAGTCAAAAATAAATATATGTAAGTGTGTTAAATGTTGTTTATCAGCAAAATTTCTACACTTTAAACTAACGTCATCTTTTATAATAGTTTTAAAAAAACATTATTTATTTTGTTTTTATTAATATTTTATTATAATTTTTCCATTTTTTTTATCTATAATTCTTTCGGGGAGAATCGATAGCTAGAAAAAATGGGTGTGTCATATGATGATCGGAATCAATAATAAATTTATAATAAAAACAAAATTCAACTATTTTTACTTAAAAATTATTGATAAATAAATTTTAAATTTTCTATGAGAGTTTTTAAATTTTAATATTTTTTTTTTCTTTTTCTTTTTACAGTAATCTTTTATTAAAAAGGTAAGTTTTAGAATATTAATGTAAAACAAATCCAAATATTGTTCTGAGTCTAAACTTCACTATATCTAGACTATATATTAAATTGTTTATAAATCAGTCTATAGTCTGATTTATGTATCAGTCAATAGATCAGTTTATAGCTTATAGTCTGAATTATAGATCATTCTAAAATCTGGATGATGGATCAGTGTATAATCTGGTTCACAAGTCAGTCTTAGGATAGATTATAGATCGCTTGTTTACAGTCTAAACTTTACTTTAAACTATATGCTGAGCTATAGATCAATCTGTAGCCTGGACTATAGATCAGTCTATAGTTTGGACTATAGATCTGTCTATAGTCTGGACTATAGATCTGTCTATAGTCTGGACTATAGATCTGTCTATAGTCTGGACTATAGATCTGTCTATAGTCTGGACTATAGATCTGTCTATAGTCTGGACTATAGATAAGTCTATTGTCTGGACTATAGATCAGTCTATAGTCTGGACTATAGATCAGTCTATAGTCTGGACTATAGATCAGTCTATATTCTGGACTATAGATCAGTCTATAGTCTGGACTATAGATCAGTCTATAGTCTGGACTATAGATCAGTCTATTGTCTGGACTATAGATCAGTCTATTGTCTGGACTATAGATCAGTCTATAGTCTGGACTATAGATCAGTCTATAGTCTGGACTATAGATCAGTCTATAGTCTGGACAATAGATCAGTCTATAGTCTGGACTATAGATCAGTCTATAGTCTGGACTATAGATCAGTCTATAGTCTGGACTATAGATCAGTCTATAGTCTGGACTATAGATCAGTCTATAGTCTGGACTATAGATCAGTCTATAGTCTGGACTATAGATCAGTCTATAGTCTGGACTATAGATCAATCTATAGTCTGGACTATAGATCAGTCTATAGTCTGGACTATAGATCAGTCTATAGTCTGGACTATAAACTATAGACTGGACTATAGACTATAGACTGCTCTATAGTCTGGACTATAGAGCAGTCTGGACTATAGAGCAGTCTATAGTCTGGACTATAGAGCAGTCTATAGTCTGGACTATAGAGCAGTCTATAGTCTGGACTATAGAGCAGTCTATAGTCTGGACTATAGAGCAGTCTATAGTCTGCAATATAGAGCAGCCTATAGTCTGGACTATAGAGCAGTCTATAGTCTGGATTATAGAGCAGTCTATAGTCTGGACTATAGAGCAGTCTATAGTCTGGACTATAGAGCAGTCTATAGTCTGGACTATAGAGCAGTCTATAGTCTGGACTATGGAGCAGTCTATAGTCTGGACTATAGAGCAGTCTATAGTCTGGACTATATAGCAGTCTATAGTCTGGACTATAGAGCAGTCTATAGTCTAGACTATAGAGCAGTCTATAGTCTGGACTATAGAGCAGTCTATAGTCTGGACTATAGATCTGTCTATAGTCTGGACTATAGATCTGTCTATAGTCTGGACTATATATCTGTCTATAGTCTGGACTATAGATCTGCCTATAGTCTGGACTATAGATCTGTCTATAGTCTGGACTATAGATCTATCTATAGTCGTGACTATAGATCTATCTATAGTCGTGACTATAGATCTGTCTATAATCTGGACTGTAGATTAGTCTATAGTCTTGACTATAGACTTGTCTGTAGTCTATTCTATAGATTAGTCTATAGTCTGTTCTATAGATTGGTCTATAGTCTGTTCTATAGAATAGTCTATAGTCTAAAGTCTGTTCTATAGTCTGGACTATAGATCAGTCTATAGTCTGGACTATAGATCAGTCTATAGTCTGGACTATAGATCAGTCTATAGTCTGGACTATAGATCAGTCTATAGTCTGGGCTATAGATCAGTCTATAGTCTGGACTATAGATCAGTCTATACTCTGGACTATAGATCAGTCTATAGTCTGGACTATAGATCAGTCTATAGTATGGATTAAATATCAGTCTATAGTCTGGACTATAAATTGGTCTCTAGACTTGACTCTAGATTAGGCTATAATCTGGACTATAGTTTAGTATATAGTCTGGACTATAGATCAGTCTATAGTCTGTCTATAGTGTAGACTATAGATCAATCAGTTTATCAGTTATCAGATCAGTTTATTGTCTGCACTATATATCAGTCTATACTCTGGGCTAATGGTAAGTCTATAGTCTGGGATAAAGAGCAATATATAGTCTGGACAATAGGTTGTTCTAAATTATCGATTTATTAGATAGTTTTACTAAGAACCTTCGGAAATACCCCTAATAATTTTGCACAACTGCAGTTTTATTTTAACATACATGCTTCCTTTCACTGGTATGACATTTATGTCATATCATCATGTTTGCAAACATTTTGCGCTCTTTGTTTGTCTGTCTTACTGCCAGTCAGTCTGCCCATTTTGCCATGTGTATAAAAGTTCAGGTTCGTTTGATGTTAAATTAAACAAATGAAAAACTTTTTTTGTTGAATTGCATGAATTATTTTATTTATTTCAATCTTTTATTTTATACTTTTCTATTTGAATGTATCTTGAGGCGTTGAAAATTACAACTTGTGTTTATAATGGGAGGTACGTACAATTTGTACGGTACAAATTTACATTTAAAATTCAAAGCTACAATTATGAATGAAAAAAGAATGAACTGTGACTGTGAGTAATAAGAGTCAACTTGCGTTGATGATTGCTAAGTTGTTTATGGTCGTTTTACGCTATAATAGGTATTATTAGGCTAAATAATGAAAAATTATGATTATTCAAAATGTTTTCTTAAAACTAATGCTTTCAAGTTCAAAATCGTCTGAATTGATGGAGAAAGATACTAAAGACCTCCAAACTAAACTAATCTAGAACACTTGAAAAAAATCTCAAAAGAAATTTGCTGCAGCTCTTAGTTAAAGTCAACATTGCCTCATACATGATTTTTCTCCATTCTCAACAATTTTCCAACTAGTTTCGTTTTTTCTCCTCCTTCTTTGTTTTTATATAAATTTTCTTGTTTCTCAACATATCATAAAACAACAATTGCTTGCAACAACTAACAAAAGACCCATATCTGCTGTTGCAGCCATTGTAGTTGTTGCAAGTGCAAAATGTTTGTTGTTGCATAATAATTGTTGTTTACTTGTATTCTGTTGGCATTTGTATCTCGTATGCGAATGAAATCAAATTAACTCTTTACATTTTGCTCCCTATTGTTTGTATTTTATTGTTTTGTTTTTTATTTAGTTTTCTTGTATTTCCCTTTGTTTTAGTTTCTTTCTTTTTTGTTTTTGATGCAGCCTAGTGTAACAAAAAACAAAAAAAAAAAAAACAAAAAGATTATATCGGACTTTTTGTTTTGTTGTAGTAATGGCAACATTTGCGGAAGAAATTGAAAGTGTTATTTATAGAGATGTAGTTTTTTTAAAGAGATTTTTTGTACAATTTTGTTGGATTTTTTTTATAAATAAGAAACTTTTTTCAAAAAGAAATAACAGCAAAATAATCTAGACTATGCGGCTCCAAAGTGGAAAGAAAATCTAGATTCAAAACTTAAACACTTCTCATATCAAACAAAACTTATCAGCTAAAAAATTTGTAGTAAAATTATAGTACACAGTGGGGCAGAACCATTTTTTTTAAATAAGACTGACATTTTCCGATCTGTAGTCTAGTCTATATACTAGTCTACAGTTTCATATATAGTCTAGTCTATATAGATATATATAGACTAGACTATAGACTAGTCTATAGTCTAGTCTAGTCTATAGTCTAGTCTATAGTCTAGTCTATAGTCTAGTCTATAGTCTAGTCTATAGTCTAGTCTATAGTCTAGTCTAGTCTATAGTCTAGTCTATAGTCTAGTCTATAGTCTAGTCTATAGTCTAGTCTATAGTCTAGTCTATAGTCTAGTCTATAGTCTAGTCTATAGTCTAGTCTATAGTCTAGTCTATAGTCTAGTCTATAGTCTAGTCTACAGTTTCATATATAGTCTAGTCTATAGATATATATAGACTAGACTATAGACTAGTCTATAGTCTAGTCTATAGTCTAGTCTAGTCTATAGTCTAGTCTATAGACTAGTCTATAGTCTAGTCTATAGTCTAGTCTAGTCTATAGTCTAGTCTATAGTCTAGTCTATAGTCTAGTCTATAGTCTAGTCTATAGTCTAGTCTATAGTCTAGTCTAGTCTATAGTCTTCTATAGTCTAGTCTATAGTCTAGTCTATAGTCTAGTCTATAGTCTAGTCTATAGTCTAGTCTATAGTCTAGTCTATAGTCTAGTCTATAGTCTAGTCTATAGTCTAGTCTATAGTCTAGTCTATAGTCTAGTCTATAGTCTAGTCTATAGTCTAGTCTATAGTCTAGTCTATAGTCTAGTCTATAGTCTAGTCTATAGTCTAGTCTATAGTCTAGTCTATAGTCTAGTCTATAGTCTAGTCTATAGTCTAGTCTATAGTCTAGTCTATAGTCTAGTCTATAGTCTAGTCTATAGTCTAGTCTATAGTCTAGTCTATAGTCTAGTCTATAGTCTAGTCTATAGTCTTGTCTATAGTCTAGTCTATAGTCTAGTCTATAGTCTAGTCTATAGTCTAGTCTATAGTCTAGTCTATAGTCTAGTCTATAGTCTAGTCTATAGTCTAGTCTATAATCTATTCTATAGTCTAGTCTATAGTCTAGTCTATAGTCTAGTCTATAGTCTAGTCTATAGTCTAGTCTATAGTCTAGTCTATAGTCTAGTCTATAGTCTAGTCTATAGTCTAGTCTATAGTCTAGTCTATAGTCTAGTCTATAGTCTAGTCTATAGTCTAGTCTATAGTCTAGTCTATAGTCTAGTCTATAGTCTAGTCTATAGTCTAGTCTATAGTCTAGTCTATAGTCTAGTCTATAGTCTAGTCTATAGTCTAGTCTATAGTCTAGTCTATAGTCTAGTCTATAGTCTAGTCTATAGTCTAGTCTATAGTCTAGTCTATAGTCTAGTCTATAGTCTAGTCTATATCTAGTCTATAGTCTAGTCTATAGTCTAGTCTATAGTCTAGTCTATAGTCTAGTCTATAGTCTAGTCTATAGTCTAGTCTATAGTCTAGTCTATAGTCTAGTCTATAGTCTAGTCTATAGTCTAGTCTATAGTCTAGTCTATAGTCTAGTCTATAGTCTAGTCTATAGTCTAGTCTATAGTCTAGTCTATAGTCTAGTCTATAGTCTAGTCTATAGTCTAGTCTATAGTCTAGTCTATAGTCTAGTCTATAGTCTAGTCTATAGTCTAGTCTATAGTCTAGTCTAGTCTATAGTCTAGTCTAGTCTATAGTCTAGTCTAGTCTATAGTCTAGTCTATAGTCTAGTCTATAGTCTAGTCTATAGTCTAGTCTATAGTCTAGTCTATAGTCTAGTCTATAGTCTAGTCTATAGTCTAGTCTATAGTCTAGTCTATAGTCTAGTCTATAGTCTAGTCTATAGTCTAGTCTATAGTCTAGTCTTAGTGTAGTCTATAGTCTAGTCTATAGTCTAGTCTATAGTCTAGTCTATAGTCTAGTCTATAGTCTAGTCTATAGTCTAGTCTATAGTCTAGTCTATAGTCTAGTCTATAGTCTAGTCTATAGTCTAGTCTATAGTCTAGTCTATAGTCTAGTATATAGTCTAGTCTATAGTCTAGTCTTCTAGTCTAGTCTATAGTCTAGTCTAGTCTAGTCTAGTCTATAGTCTAGTCTATAGTCAGTCTATAGTCTAGTCTATAGTCTAGTCTATAGTCTAGGTCTATAGTCTAGTCTATAGTCTAGTCTATAGTCTAGTCTATAGTTCTAAGTCTATAGTCTAGTCTATAGTCTAGTCTATAGTCTAGTCTATAGTCTAGTCTATAGTCTAGTCTATAGCTAGTCTATAGTCTAGTCTATAGTCTAGTCTATAGTCTAGTCTATAGTCTAGTCTATATCTAGTCTATAGTCTAGTATAGTCTAGTCTATAGTCTAGTCTATAGTCTAGTCTATAGTCTAGTTATAGTCTAGTCTAGTCTATAGTCTAGTTATAGTCTAGTCTATAGTCTCGTCTATAGTCTAGTCTATAGTCAGTCTATAGTCTAGTCTATAGTCTAGTCTATAGTCTAGTCTATAGTCTAGTCTATAGTCTAGTCTATAGTCTAGTCTATAGTCTAGTCTATAGTCTAGTCTCTAGTAGTCTAGTCTAGTCTATAGTCTAGTCTATAGTCTAGTCTATAGTCTAGTCTATAGTCTAGTCTATAGTCTAGTCTATAGTCTAGTCTATAGTCTAGTCTATAGTCTAGTCTATAGTCTAGTCTATAGTCTAGTCTATAGTCTAGTCTATAGTCTAGTCTATAGTCTAGTCTATAGTCTAGTCTAGTCTAGTCTATAGTCTAGTCTATAGTCTAGTCTATAGTCTAGTCTATAGTCTAGTCTATAGTCTAGTCTATAGTCTAGTCTATAGTCTAGTCTATAGTCTAGTCTATAGTCTAGTCTATAGTCTAGTCTATAGTCTAGTCTATAGTCTAGTCTATAGTCTAGTCTATAGTCTAGTCTATAGTCTAGTCTATAGTCTAGTCTATAGTCTAGTCTATAGTCTAGTCTATAGTCTAGTCTATAGTCTAGTCTATAGTCTAGTCTATAGTCTAGTCTATAGTCTAGTCTATAGTCTAGTCTATAGTCTAGTCTATAGTCTAGTCTATAGTCTAGTCTATAGTCTAGTCTATAGTCTAGTCTATAGTCTAGTCTATAGTCTAGTCTATAGTCTAGTCTATAGTCTAGTCTTTGCTATTAAGATTGATGTTTTCTGGCGACTTTTAAATACAGCTTTAGCGGAAAATGTTAATTGGCCACACTGCCTGTGTTATTAAAGCCTTAAATCAGTAAATAATCCACAAATAATTGCTGATTCAAAATTGTACTTAAAAGCAACTGATATAAAAATATCAAACTTCTTCAAAACTTATGTAAACAACTACTATTTGGATGTTGACCAATCATACATATTAAATAGTTAATAACAAAATCATCATAATTTATGTTTAAAAAAAACATCCGGTTGAAGTATTCACTACTTCAACATTTCTTTTTAATTATAAATTTCAACTGATTAGATATTTAAAAAAGATAATTTGTTTGTTATCGTTCGCCATTGTAGGTACTTTAATATTAAAATTGGATTATTAAAAATTAGATAATCGTTTTTTAAAAAAAGAAATCAATAACAGCTTTTTTATTTAATTGATTATTTGATTTAAGTACATATTGTTATCACGGGGAAGTTTTGTGATCAATAGAAATAAATTTTCAAAATTTATTAAAAATAAAATGTTTTTTATATAAAATTGAACTGTATAGAGGTTTTGGGGGATTTTTATCTTTTTTAACAAAAGATATAGGAAAAAATTAAAGGCCAAATGAGATTATAAAGATTAATGTGTCTGACTGCACTTTTGACATTGATAAAATTGAAAATTACAAATGCCATTAGTCTCAACGAGTAAATCTGTTAAATGACTTGCAGAATATATCACTGAATTTATCATTTCAATTGCCTGTCTTTTTTTTTTAAATTCTTTCCAATTAATTAAAGCTTAAGAAAACTATTTAATGAAATGTACATTTTCAATTACAATTAATTTGATTAAAGTAATTGTATCATTAAAACTGACCACGTCAAGTTTAAATGAATAAAATTAAAAGAATATTGGATAACAAATAGCAAACAAGAAACAAATCGTAATAAAATAAACATTTCAAAGTAAACAGAGTACAGTTACTAACAGTATAAATGACACACCTAATATAGATATTAATCTTACTTTAATCAAGTTGTTTTTTGTAACAGCTGTTTTAATATCTGTCACCTTCAAATCAGTTGTTATTTTGCAAACGTTCCTTTCTTACTATGACTAACTGTACATTGAATAAATAGCAATAATATAAACAAATTTCTTCGACGTACTTTCAACAGCTGTCATATGCAAGAAAATGCTTAAAAGAAAAATACTAAAAAATTAAAATTAATTCAAAATCTATATACAGAATTAATTCACAAGATAGTGACATTTGGTAGCAATACATAGGCAGCTGAATGAATACTACTATTTCTGAATCATACACATTATACGATAACCAAATATTAGATATGAGTAAAGTGGGATATATTTTGCGGTTTAGGGTAAAAAATTTAATATGATTTAAACAGTAACAGAGACTTCAACTTACTTTAAAGTTATGAATTGACTTGATATACCGAGTGGGGCCATATAAAGTGATCGTTTAAAGAACCCCTTGTTGGCTGTACTTTCAAGCAAAAGCTTTCATTTGATACATTTTATGATTCGATATCGAAGTCGGTAAAGTTCGGAGAGGGAGAAACAGAGAGAGGAAGAGCAATAAAGAGGTTAGATTATATGTAGTCTAAGTTGTAACGGGGAGTGAATGGAATTGATAACGTATTCTGACCTTATGTTGTTCAAGATCAAAGCTTTAAAACGTTCTAGGTAAATGCTTTGAGATGTGAAAGTCTTAGAATTTTAGTTCTTCAATGTGTTTCCCAAAATAACTTTTGGGAACACATTTCTAGAGATATGCAAAACTTTCTCGAATTTTAGTTTTTGGATGTCGCCTAAGTTGGGACTTTTCCTGATCTTATAATGAGATAAGAGCCTTAAGCGTTATAGATAAATGACTTGAAATATTCCAGATTTTGTTGAATTTTAGTTCTCCGATGCCGTCTAAGTTAAGACAGGGAGTTCTTTGATGTCGTCTAAGGCGTTCTAGTTCGAGATAAAGCCTTAAGACGTTTGAGATAAGAGTCTTGAGATACGGAACACTTTCTCGAGTTTTAGTTTATAGATGACATAAGTTTCCGGCTAAATAACAATTGAGTCATTACACAATCTAATGGATACCATTAAACAAGTTAGTCGGAGAAATTTTCTCGAGACTGTAGCCAAATTAGTTAGCTAGTTAGTTAGTCAGTCGTAGTAGTTTTAGGTTAGTTAGTTGGTTAGTTAGTTAGGTTATGTTAGTTAGTTAGTTAGTTATTAGGAGTTAGTTAAGTTAGTTAGTTAGTTAGTTAGTTAGTAGTTAGTTAGATTAGTTAGTTAGTTTTAGGATTAGTTTAGTTAGTTAGTTAGTTAGTTAGTTAGTTCGTTAGTTAGTTAGTTAGTTAGTTAGTGAGTTAGGTTCGTAGTTAGTAGTTAGTTAGTGTTAGTTAGTTAGTTAGTTAGGTAGTTAGTTAGTTAGTTAGTTAGTTAGTTAGTTAGTTAGTTAGTTAGTTAGTTAGTTAGTTAGTTAGTTAGTTAGTTAGTTTAGTTAGTAGTTAGTTAGGTTAGTTGTTAGTTGTTAGGTTAGTTAGTTAGTTAGTTCGTTAGTTAGTTCGTAGTTAGTTAGTTCTTCGTTCGTTTCGTTCGTTCGTTTCGTTCGTTCGTTCGTTTCGTTCGTTCGTTCGTTTTCGTTCGTTCGTTCGTTCGTTCGTTCGTTCGTTCGTTCGTCTCGTTCTTCGTTCGTTCGTTTCGTTCTTCGTTCGTTCGTTCGTTCGTTCGTTCGTTCGTTCGTTCGTTCGTTCGTTTCGTTCGTTCGTTCGTTCGTGTTCGTTCGTTCGTTCGTTCGTTCGTTAGTTCGTTCGTTCGTTTCCTTCGTTCGTTCGTTCGTCTGTCCCCTTTCGTCTCTTCTCTCCCCTCCCTTTCGTCTCTTCTCGCCTCGCCTTTCTCTCTTCTCTCGCCTCCCCTTCGTCTCTTCTCTCGCCTCTTTCGTCCTTCTCTCGCTTGCCTTTCGTCTATTCTCTCCTAGACTTTCGTCTCTTCTCTCGCCTTGCCTTTAGTCTATTCTATCGACCTTTAGTCTCTTCTCTAGACGCTTTAGTATCTATTCTATCTAGACTCTTTTATCTATTCTATAGACTAGACTTTAGTCTATTCTATAGACTAGACTTTAGTCTATTCTATAGACTTAGACTTTAGTCTATTCTATAGACTAGACTTTAGTCTATTCTATAGACTTGACTTTAGTCTATTCTATAGACTAGACTTTAGTCTATTCTATAGACTAGACTTTAGTCTATTCTATAGACTAGACTTTAGTCTATTCTATAGACTAGACTTTAGTCTATTCTATAGACTAGACTTTAGTCTATTCTATAGACTAGACTTTAGTCTATTCTATAGACTAGACTTTAGTCTATTCTATAGACTAGACTTTAGTCTATTCTATAGACTAGACTTTAGTCTATTCTATAGACTAGACTTTAGTCTATTCTATAGACTAGACTTTAGTCTATTCTATAGACTAGACTTTAGTCTATTCTATAGACTAGACTTTAGTCTATTCTATAGACTAGACCTTAGTCTATTCTATAGACTAGACTTTAGTCTATTCTATAGACTAGACTTTAGTCTATTCTATAGACTAGACTTTAGTCTATTCTATAGACTAGACTTTAGTCTATTCTATAGACTAGACTTTAGTCTATTCTATAGACTAGACTTTAGTCTATTCTATAGACTAGACTTTAGTCTATGCTATAGTCTAGACATTAGTCTATTTTATATACTAGACTTTAGTCTATTATTCTATTCGTTAGTCTAATAATTCCTAAGTGTTTTTAAACTTGTATCGTAGCAAAAAGTACCTTCACCCTTTTTCTGCCACACATTTCTGCCAAATTACAAAACATTTTACAACCAAAAAATACTAAACTAAAATCTAAATAAAAAATAAAAGAAAAATAATATTTAATAATACCGGCAAATATGAAATCAAGCATTTTTCATTTCGCCCAACATGCATGAAAACATTTCTTATTTATTCGAAAAAAATTGGTCTTTCGAATGTTGTAAAAAAACAGCAGCACAGCTGTTAAATAAAATTCTTTAGACACGTAAAATGTGTTGATGAATCTTAAATACCAAAGTATCATCATCATTATTCTTATTATTATGATTGCCACTCAAAAATACTAAACGAATGACTAAATAAATTTTCATTTAAATAAGTTCTTTTAAATAAAAATGTTTCTTTTTTTCATTTAGCAAGCATTTTTTATTTAATTTAAAAATAAAAAAAAATTTTCGAAATCAATTTAAATCTTTAAAGAAAAACACTTTAACGTTTGGCGCCGCTTGTCAATATTTTGTACGAAAAATTTATATATTGTTGTCAATTTTCAAAATGAATTGATGTTCGTTTTTAGTTTATTTTTATTATAATTAAAAAAAAAAACATATTTTACAAGTGATTTAATAAGATTTTGTTTATATTTAGAAAAACATATTTGAAAGATAGCAAATAATTGAAGCACTAAAATTTGTAAATAATTTAAATAATTGCGTTTTAAATATTTGCAGAAAAAACATTATTAATGAACATTTTAAAAATGAAAAATAATTATTTCTAAAAATATAAATGTTAAGTTTGCATAGACTAAGGCCTATACTAACGACTATTCTATAGGCTAGACATTAGTCTATTTTATGGACTAGAAGTTAATCTAGTCTTAGAGTAGTCTAAAGTCTAGTCTATAGAATAGACTAAAGTCTAGTCAATAGAATAGACTAACGTCTATACAATAGACTCAAGTCTAGTCTATGGTATAGACTAAAGTCTGGTCTATAGAACAGACTAAAGTCTAGTTCTGTTCTAGTTCTGTTCTAGTTCTGTTCTAGTTCTGTTCTAGTTCTGTTCTAGTTCTGTTCTAGTTCTGTTCTAGTTCTGTTCTAGTTCTGTTCTAGTTCTGTTCTAGTTCTGTTCTAGTTCTGTTCTAGTTCTGTTCTAGTTCTGTTCTAGTTCTGTTCTAGTTCTGTTCTAGTTCTGTTCTAGTTCTGTTCTAGTTCTGTTCTAGTTCTGTTCTAGTTCTGTTCTAGTTCTGTTCTAGTTCTGTTCTAGTTCTGTTCTAGTTCTGTTCTAGTTCTGTTCTAGTTCTGTTCTAGTTCTGTTCTAGTTCTGTTCTAGTTCTGTTCTAGTTCTGTTCTAGTTCTGTTCTAGTTCTGTTCTAGTTCTGTTCTAGTTCTGTTCTAGTTCAGTTCTAGTTCAGTTCTAGTTCAGTTCTAGTTCAGTTCTAATTCAGTTCAGTTCTAGTTCAGTTCTAGTTCAGTTCTAGTTCAGTTCTAGTTCAGTTCTATTTCAGTTCTAGTTCAGTTCTAGTTCAGTTCAGTTCAGTTCAGTTCTAGTTCAGTTCTAGTTCTGTTCTAGTTCAGTTCTAGTTCAGTTCTAGTTCAGTTCTAGTTCAGTTCTGTTCTAGTTCTGTTCTAGTTCTGTTCTAGTTCTGTTCTAGTTCTGTTCTAGTTCTGTTCTAGTTCTGTTCTAGTTCTGTTCTAGTTCTGTTCTAGTTCTGTTCTAGTTCTGTTCTAGTTCTGTTCTAGTTCTGTTCTAGTTCTGTTCTAGTTCTGTTCTAGTTCAGTTCTAGTTCAGTTCTAGTTCAGTTCTAGTTCAGTTCTAATTCAGTTCAGTTCTAGTTCAGTTCTAGTTCAGTTCTAGTTCAGTTCTAGTTCAGTTCTATTTCAGTTCTTCTAGTTCAGTTCTAGTTCAGTTCAGTTCAGTTCAGTTCTAGTTCAGTTCTAGTTCTGTTCTAGTTCAGTTCTAGTTCAGTTCTAGTTCAGTTCTAGTTCAGTTCTAGTTCTGTTCTAGTTCTGTTCTAGTTCAGTTCTAGTTCTGTTCTAGTTCTGTTCTAGTTCTGTTCTAGTTCTGTTCTAGTTCTGTTCTAGTTCTGTTCTAGTTCTGTTCTAGTTCTGTTCTAGTTCTGTTCTAGTTCTGTTCTAGTTCTGTTCTAGTTCTGTTCTAGTTCTGTTCTAGTTCTGTTCTAGTTCTGTTCTAGTTCAGTTCTAGTTCTGTTCTAGTTCTGTTCAAGTTCTGTTCTAGTTCTATTCTAGTTCTGTTCTTGTTCTGTTCTAGTTCTGTTCTAGTTCTGTTCTAGTTCTGTTCTAGTTCAGTTCTAGTTCAGTTCTAGTTCAGTTCTAGTTCAGTTCTAGTTCAGTTCTAGTTCAGTTCTAGTTCAGTTCTAGTTCAGTTCTAGTTCAGTTCTAGTTCAGTTCTAGTTCAGTTCTAGTTCAGTTCTAGTTCAGTTCTAGTTCAGTTCTAGTTCAGTTCTAGTTCAGTTCTAGTTCAGTCTAGTTCAGTTCTAGTTCAGTTTCTAGTTCAGTTCTAGTTCAGTTCTAGTTCAGTTCTAGTTCAGTTCTAGTTCAGTTCTAGTTCAGTTCTAGTTCAGTTCTAGTTCAGTTCTAGTTCAGTTCTAGTTCAGTTGTTCTAGTTAGTTCTAGTTCAGTTCAGTCAGTTCAGTTCTAGTTCAGTTCTAGTTCAGTTCTAGTTCAGTTCTAGTTCAGTTCTAGTTCAGTTCTAGTTTCAGTTCTAGTTCAGTTCTAGTTCAGTCTAGTTCAGTTCTAGTCAGTTCTAGTTCAGTTCTAGTTCAGTTTCTAGTTCAGTTCTAGTTCAGTTCTAGTTCAGTTCTAGTTCAGTTCTAGTTCAGTTCTAGTTCAGTTCTAGTTCAGTTCTAGTTCAGTTCTAGTTCAGTTCTAGTTCAGTTCTAGTTCAGTTCTAGTTCAGTTCTAGTTCAGTTCTAGTTCAGTTCTAGTTCAGTTCTAGTTCAGTTCAGTCTAGTTCAGTTCTAGTTCAGTTTCCAGTTCAGTTCTAGTTCAGTTCTAGTTCAGTTCTAGTTCAGTTCTAGTTCAGTTCTAGTTCAGTTCTAGTTCAGTTCTAGTTCAGTTCTAGTTCAGTTTTAGTCCAGTTCTCGGTCTGTTCTAGTTTTGTTCTAGTTCCATTCTAGTTCAGTCTTGGTTCAGTTCTAGTTTAGTTCTATTTCAGTTCTAGTTATATTTTCGAACATCAAACCAAAACTGTTTGATTGACCCACGTACTGTTTTATCTACCTGTTGTTTTGTTTATAAGTAAATCGCGTTTTTTCACCAAATGTTCAAATGTTTATCGGATATTAGAAATTTTAATTTCGTTACACGTTTAGGTTTTTGTATATATTTTTATACCTCGAATATCTAACAAAAAATCTAGTATTTTAAACAATTTATTTACTTAGAAATGGGCTCGTGTCATGATAATTTTGTGAAAAGAAAATTGGCCTTACAAGGTAAACTTTTTAAATTAAATGGGAAATTATATGTTAAAGGCAATTAAAGTAAAAACGACATTTTGTTACTTTTTATCAATGAGCAAATTTGATTCTATTAAAATACATATCTGGGCGCCTAAAAACCCGGTAAACTATCCTTGTCAATGATCTTTGTGTGGTTTTTAAGAATATCTAGACAAGTTTGTATACAATTTATTTGAAAAGACTACAATTTGGTTGAACTTTAGATAATGTTTTTTATATTTGGTACCGAAACAGCTGCATCTTTCTTTATTTTTAAATAAAACAACACAATTCGTTAAATTTCGTATATCTTCGTTCATTTCGCTACAAATAGCAAACGTAAAATTTAAGAAAATATTCAAACATCTATCAACAATAACAAAAATTTTCCCACATTATTTAATTTTTCTTCTTTTTTCGATGATTTTTGTCTTGGCCACATTATCTATTCTATTCAATCTGTAGACAGACGACGGTGTGGATAGACAGACGACTACAAAATTTGAAATTTGTTAAAGAAAAATAATTTGCAAAAAATACTAACGGAAGTGATTTCAAATTGTTCGTAACACAAAAGAAATACTGCAAAAAAAATTTTAATAAAAATCAATGAAAACGCGTAAAAAATTTGTTAAAAATCCAATTAACGTTAAATTAATACAATTAACGTTACTGCGGCGAATTGGCGGCGACTACAAAACAGCAGCTATTGCTGCAAAATATGGCCATTTCTACAGGCGACATTTGGCATCATCTAGAGAATTTTCGCAATTTATGGAAAATTCAATTGGTAGCAATAGCAACAGTTGCAATATTGTAAACTCACGTAAATGTGTAAAACCGAAGCGTAGTTGTGATCGCAGACGAAGGCGAAGGCAAAATACGCCAAATTACGTGAATGTAACATAAATTATAAAAAAAAAATATTTAAAGAAAAGAAATTCTTAAAAAAAGCTTATAATATTTAAAGTTTTATCAAAAAAAAAAGAAAGCAGATTTCATACAAAAAAGTAAGATTTTACAAATTTTGAAAAATATTAAAAGCTAAGCTTTATTTTAAAAGTGCAATAACTACTCGCTGTAGTAATTTAAACAAGCTTTAAACAAGTTTTAATAAAGTGTGTAGCATTAAAGCAACAGCTAGAGCTTTAAGCTTTAATTAATTGAAAGTTAAGCAACAAAGTTATAAAGTATAAAATATATATAAATTGTGGCCGGCAGAGCTTTGTAAAAGATTTATGGAATTATAATCCACAAGTTTCTAACAAGGTGAACATAAACTTTCTTTTATTTAAGAAATCTTCAAAATAAATTATATCCAACGGAGCTGTTCGACTTAAAGACTACTTGAAAGGAAGATCGCTAATGTCAAAAAAGGTAAAAACTGTTTTTGTTAAATCGAAGCTTAATTTTAATTTTTCGGTAACCATTCAAACAAATTTTAAAAGCTTTTTCAAGAAGCATAGTTAGACTTTCGTCTGTACTTTATACAAAACTTTAGTCTATTCTATAGGCTGAACTTTAGTCTGTTCTGTAGACTAAACGTTAGTCTATTCTTTAAACTAAACTTTAGGCTATAGACTAAACTTTAGTTAATTTCTATAGACTAAACTTAGTCTATTCTATAGACTAAACTTTAGTCTATTCTATAGACTAAAATTTAGTCTATTCATAGACTAAACTTTAGTCTATTCTATAGACTAAACTTTAGTCTATTCTATAGACTAAACTTAAGTCTATTCTATAGACTAAACTTTAGTCTATTCTATAGACTAAACTTTAGTCTATTCTATAGACTAAACTTTAGTCTATCTATAGACTAAACTTTAGTCTATTCTATAGACTAAACTTAGTCTATTCTATAGACTAAACTTTAGTCTATTCTATAGACTAAACTTTAGTCTATCTATTATATTCTATAGACTAAACTTTAGTCTATTCTATAGACTAAACTTTAGTCTATTCTATAGACTAAACTTTAGTCTATTCTATAGACTAAACTTTAGTCTATTCTATAGACTAAACTTTAGTCTATTCTATAGACTAAACTTTAGTCTATTCTATAGACTAAACTTTAGTCTATTCTATAGACTAAACTTTAGTCTATTCTATAGACTAAACTTTAGTCTATTCTATAGACTAAACTTTAGTCTATTCTATAGACTAAACTTATTCTATAGACTAAACTTTAGTCTATTCTATAGACTAAACTTAGTATATTCTATAGACTAAACTTTAGTATATTCTATAGACTAAACTTTAGTATATTCTATAGACTAAACTTTAGTCTATTCTATAGACTAAACTTTAGTCTATTCTATAGACTAAACTTTAGTCTATTCTATAGACTAAACTTTAGTCTATTCTATTCTATAGACTAAACTTTAGTCTATTCTATAGACTAAACTTTAGTCTATTCTATAGACTAAACTTTAGTCTATTCTATAGACTAAACTTTAGTCTATTCTATAGACTAAACTTTAGTCTATTCTATAGACTAAACTTTAGTCTATTCTATAGACTAAACTTTAGTCTATTCTATAGACTAAACTTTAGTCTATTCTATAGACTAAACTTAGTCTATTCTATAGACTAAACTTTAGTCTATTCTATAGACTAAACTTTAGTCTATTCTATAGACTAAACTTTAGTCTATTCTATAGACTAAAACTTTAGTCTATTCTATAGACTAAACTTTAGTCTATTCTATAGACTAAACTTTAGTCTATTCTATAGACTAACTTTAGTCTATTCTATAGACTAAACTTTAGTCTATTCTATAGACTAAACTTTAGTCTATTCTATAGACTAAACTTTAGTCTATTCTATAGACTAAACTTTAGTCTATTCTATAGACTAAACTTTAGTCTATTCTATAGACTAAACTTTAGTCTATTCTATAGACTAAACTTTAGTCTATTCTATAGACTAAACTTTAGTCTATTCTATAGACTAAACTTTAGTCTATTCTATAGACTAAACTTTAGTCTATTCTATAGACTAAACTTTAGTCTATTCTATAGACTAAACTTTAGTCTATTCTATAGACTAAACTTTAGTCTATTCTATAGACTAAACTTTAGTCTATTCTATAGACTAAACTTTAGTCTATTCTATAGACTAAACTTTAGTCTATTCTATAGACTAAACTTTAGTCTATTCTATAGACTAAACTTTAGTCTATTCTATAGACTAAACTTTAGTCTATTCTATAGACTAAACTTTAGTCTATTCTATAGACTAAACTTTAGTCTATTCTATAGACTAAACTTTAGTCTATTCTATAGACTAAACTTTAGTCTATTCTATAGACTAAACTTTAGTCTATTCTATAGACTAAACTTTAGTCTATTCTATAGACTAAACTTTAGTCTATTCTATAGACTAAACTTTAGTCTATTCTATAGACTAAACTTTAGTCTATTCTATAGACTAAACTTTAGTCTATTCTATAGACTAAACTTTAGTCTATTCTATAGACTAAACTTTAGTCTATTCTATAGACTAAACTTTAGTCTATTCTATAGACTAAACTTTAGTCTATTCTATAGACTAAACTTTAGTCTATTCTATAGACTAAACTTTAGTCTATTCTATAGACTAAACTTTAGTCTATTCTATAGACTAAACTTTAGTCTATTCTATAGACTAAACTTTAGTCTATTCTATAGACTAAACTTTAGTCTATTCTATAGACTAAACTTTAGTCTATTATATTCGTCTTAAGTGTTTTTTAAGTGTAGAAACAAATCAAACAATAATAATTTTTATTTAAATTTTAAACTGATTTTTTGTTAAACAGATACAAACTGTCAATATTTGGTAATAAAAATATATCTTATTTAATAACAAAAATCAATACACAGAAGAAAGGAAAAAACAGTTCATTGCTATTTGCAAAATTTTTGTTTAAAAAAATATGTTTGTAATAATATTTACAAAAGAATTTCTTTCTGTCATACACTTTGTGTATTCGGAAAATATAAATATTTATTTCTTTTGTGTAAAAAGAATGTTTAAATTCGCTAAGAAAACGACTGTTGAACAGCGAACAGAGAAATTGAGAGGCACAACAACAAACTGGCAAATATTTTAGCAGTGTTTATTTGGTTGATAAATACACTTAAAGAAAAAATCATTTCGAATTATTAAATACAGATACTATAAAGAATATATTTAAAAGTGATTGAATATGAAGATTGAATGTTGTGTAAAATGTTATTTATACACAACATTTCTTTTGTAAATGTTCTAACCATAAAAATATGCGAGGTTTGGGTGATAAGTTTTTAAGCATGATTTAGTCTTTGTTGAAATTTATGATGAATGCGGCACATTAAACAACAATTGTTTAGATTTTGAATATTATTTTCAATTTATGTTTTTTATTAATAATTTCAGCAGATTGCCTTCATTATATTCTCACGCCCTGTTGTTCGTTCTCACCCCAAACAAAAATCGATATTCTCTTTTAACATTAAAAGTGTAATGGCCTCATAAATAAAATCTGGTCTTTTGCTCGCCCTTCAGCAGAAACATAAAAAATCTTATAAATAATTTTCAAGTAAAATTTTTTGCTAGATCGATCGGATTGATGATAAAACGTGACGAACATTTTCAAGGTCTATCTTTATGTGTTTAGAACATTTTCGTCAAACGAATCATTTGATTTGATCGTAACGGTTTGAATATAAGGCGGCGAATTACTAGTTGCTAACGGCCGCCACACTGCCACGTATTCATATCTACACTCACACAGCAACTAAGGGAATACTATAAAGAATTTGTGTACGTACAGATACGGGCAAATAAAGAGCAGAGGATGTGAAAGGTTAATATCGAAAAAATACAAGAAAAATTTCTATACAAAGTCTATAGATTAGACTAGAGTTGACTAGTGTCTAGACTAGACTAGAGTCTAGTCTATAGGTTAGACTAGAGTCTAGTCTATAGATTACACTAGAGTCTAGTCTATAGATTACACTAGAGTCTAGTCTAAAGATTAGACAAGAGTCTAGTCTAAAGATTAAACTAGAGTCAAGTCTATAGATTGGACTAGAGTCTAGTCTATAGGTTAGACTAGAGTCTAGTCTATAGGTTAGACTAGAGTCTAGTCTATAGGTTAGACTAGAGTCTAGTCTATAGGTTAGACTAGAGTCTAGTCTATAGGTTAGACTAGAGGCTAGTCAATAGATTAGACTAGAGTCTAGTCTAAAGATTAGACAAGAGTCTAGTCTACAGGTTAGACTAGAGTCTAGTCTATAGGTTAGACAAGAGTCTAGTCTACAGGTTAGACTAGAGGCTAGTCAATAGATTAGACTAGAGTCTAGTCTAAAGATTAGACTAGAGTCTAGTCTATAGGTTAGACTAGAGTCTAGTCTACAGGTTAGACTAGAGTCTAGTCTATAGGTTAGACTAGACTCCAGTCTAAAATTTCTATAAAAAGAAAATTTCTATATAAAGTCTATAGATAAGACTAGAGTTGACTAGTGTCTAGACTAGACTAGAGTCTAGTCTATAGGTTAGACTAGAGTCTAGTCTATAGGTTAGACTAGAGACTAGTCTATAGGTTAGACTAGAGTCTAGTCTATAGGTTAGACTAGAGTCTAGTCTATAGGTTAGACTAGAGTCTAGTCTATAGGTTAGACTAGAGTCTAGTCTATAGGTTAGACTAGAGTCTAGTCTATAGGTTAGACTAGAGTCTAGTCTATAGGTTAGACTAGAGTCTAGTCTATAGGTTAGACTAGAGTCTAGTCTATAGGTTAGACTAGAGTCTAGTCTATAGGTTAGACTAGAGTCTAGTCTATAGGTTAGACTAGAGTCTAGTCTAACCTATAGACTAGAGTCTAGTCTATAGATTAGACTAGAGTCTAGTCTATAGATTAGACTAGAGTCTAGTCTATAGATTAGACTAGAGTCTAGTCTATAGATTAGACTAGAGTATAGTCTATAGATTAGACTAGAGTATAGTCTATAGATTAGACTAGAGTATAGTCTATAGATTAGACTAGAGTATAGTCTATAGATTAGACTAGAGGCTAGTCAATAGATTAGACTAGAGTCTAGTCTATAGATTAGAATAGAATCTAGTCTATAGATTAGACTAGAGTCTAGTCTATAGATTAGACTAGAGTCTAGTCTATAGATTAGACTAGAGTCTAGTCTATAGATTAGACTAGAGTCTAGTCTATAGATTAGACTAGAGTCTAGTCTATAGATTAGACTAGAGTCTAGTCTATAGATTAGACTAGAGTCTAGTCTATAGATTAGACTAGAGTCTATTCTATAGATTAGACTAGAGTCTAGTCTATAGATTAGACTAGAGTCTAGTCTATAGATTAGACTAGAGTCTATTCTATAGATTAGACTATAATCTAGTCTATAGATTAGACTAAAGTCTAGTCTATAGATTAGACTAAAGTCTAGTCTATAGATTAGACTAGTGTCTAGTCTATAGGTTAGACTAGAGTATAGTCTATAGGTTAGACTAAAGTCTAGTCCATAGGTTAGACTAGAGTATAGTCTATAGGTTAGACTAGAGTTTAGTCTATAGGTTAGACTAGAGTCTAGTCTATATGTTAGACTAGAGTCTAGTCTATAGGTTATACTAGAGCCTAGTCTATAGATTACACTAGAGTCTGGTCTATAGATTACACTAGAGTCTAGTCTATAGATTAGACTAGAGTCTAGTCTATAGGTTAGACTAGAGTCTAGTCTATAGGTTAGACTAGAGTCTAGTCTATAGATTAGACTAGAGTCTAGTCTATAGATTAGACTAGTGTCTAGTCTATAGATTGGACTAGAGTGTAGTCTATAGGTTAGACTAGAGTATAGTCTATAGGTTAGACTAGAGTATAGTCTATAGGTTAGACTAAAGTCTAGTCTATAGGTTAGACTAGAGTATAGTCTATAGGTTAGACTAGAGTATAGTCTATAGGTTAGACTAGAGTATAGTCTATAGGTTAGACTAGAGTTTAGTCTATAGGTTAGACTAGAGTCTAGTCTATAGGTTAGACTAGAGTCTAGTCTATAGGTTAGACTAGAGTCTAGTCTATAGGTTAGACTAGAGTCTAGTCTATAGGTTAGACTAGAGTCTAGTCTATAGGTTAGACTAGAGTCTAGTCTATAGATTAGACTAGAGTCTAGTCTATAGATTAGACTAGAGTCTAGTCTATAGATTAGACTAGTGTCTAGTCTATAGATTGGACTAGAGTCTAGTCTATAGATTAGACTAGAGTCTAGTCTATAGATTAGACTAGAGTCTAGTCTATAGAGTAGACTAGAGTCTAGTCTATAGATTATACTAGAGTCTAGTCTATAGATTAGACTAGAGTCTAGTCTATAGATTAGACTAGAGTCTAGTCTATACATTAGACTAGAGTCTAGTTTAGTTTAGTCTATAGATTAGACTAGAGTCTAGTCGACAGATTAGACTAGAGTCTAGTCTATGGATTAGACTAGAGTCTAGTCTATAGATTTGACTAGAGTCTAGTCTATAGATTTGACTAGAGTCTAGTCTATAGATTTGACTAGAGTCTAGTATATAGATTTGACTAGAGTCTAGTCTATATATTAGACTACAGACTAGTCTATAGATTAGACTACAGACTAGTCTATAGATTAGACTACAGACTAGTCTATAGATTAGACTACAGACTAGTCTATAGATTAGACTACAGACTAGTCTATAGATTAGACTACAGACTAGTCTATAGATTAGACTACAGACTAGTCTATAGATTAGACTACATACTAGTCTATAGATTAGACTACAGACTAGTCTATAGATTAGACTACAGACTAGTCTATAGATTATGCTACAGTCTAGTCTATAGATTAGACTACAGACTAGTCTATAGATTAGACTACAGACTAGTCTATAGATTAGACTACAGAGTAGTCTATAGATTATACTACGATCTAGTCTATAGATTAGACTAGATTGTAGTCTATAGATTAGACTACAGTCTAGTCTATGGTCTAGACTAGATTCTTGTCTATAGATTAGACTATAATTTAGTCTATAGATAACACTAGAATCTAGTCTATAGATCTGGTTTATATAATATGCTAGATCCTGGTCTGTATAATAGACTACGTCTAATCTAATCTATATTTTATTAATTTTTCTTCAAGTAACTATACTTATAATTATTTCCAAAGTCTTTAGCCAATTTCTGAGACGTTAGAAAATAATTTTAAAAAGAAATGTAAAAAAAACAAAATACGTCATAAATATTTAGGTATCAATACTAAATACATAGTTGTTAGTAAGTAGTAGCGTGTATTAACGAGATTAAAATATTTATTGTTGAACTAAACAAGTAGTATTTCTTTATTTTTTGAACATTAACAAATACATATATTGTAGAAATAATGAGCAATAGCGGGCTGGAGCAAGAGGTTGGTTTGTGAAAACAAAAAGAATAAACAAAATTTTTTGACATGTGCCTGTAGTTGTTCTTGTTTCTGGTTTTATGATAGAATTCAAAAGAAAAACGTGTTGCCGCCAACCCTACACGTGTGTTCAATTTACAGTCAAATTTACATAGTAAAAATCGACAAAAACACGTTTTTTTTTTTAATATTATATAGATTGTTTAGTTAATCAATAATTTGTAAACAAAATACTTACCTACTCTTAAGCAACATCAAGGTATTATCTATTCTAAACTACTTGTAAATATTTTAACTAAATGGTTAAACAATAAAAGTTCATATATATTGAAACAGTTGTTTTGGCCATGGAAATTTAGAGTTACTTTATAGTGTAATAAATATAAAGTATCTGTGGAGTACGAGGGTGACCATGAGAAGTGAGGTTAAATTTGTTTAGGTCAAATGTCAAAATTGTTTATATTTAGAAGGAACTACAAATATTCTCATATTAGATTTATGATAGTCAATTATCGGGCGATCTTCCAAGTTCTTCTGTCATTTAGAAACAAACAATATTTTTGTTTAAGAATTTAACTGACAATTGATGATTAATTAGCTCGGAATGGAAAATGCATAATTGTATTGGTTTGCTTTTCTTCTTTATATAGTAGTCTATAATTGATCGTCACAAATATATGATCATGATAAGAAAAATGATTCATCGATATTAATTGATTATTTTTATATTATCTTGTTTTAAGAAACATTTATCAATTTCTATCCAATAGACTAATAGTATATTTTTTTAGACTCCTAGTATATTCTATAGATTAGGCTTTAGTTTATTCTCTAGACTAGGCTTTAGTCTATTCTATAGACTAGACTTTAGTCTATTCTATAGACTAGACTTTAGTCTACTCTATAGACTAGACTTTAGTCTACTCTATAGACTAGACTTTAGTCTATTCTATAGACTAGACTTTAGTCTATTCTATAGACTAGACTTTAGTCTACTCTATAGACTAGACTTTAGTCTATTCTATAGACTAGACTTTAGTCTATTCTATAGACTAGACTTTAGTCTATTCTATAGACTAGACTTTAGTCTATTCTATAGACTAGACTTTAGTCTATTCTATAGACTAGACTTTAGTCTATTCTATAGACTAGACTTTAGTCTATTCTATAGACTAGACTTTAGTCTATTCTATAGACTAGACTTTAGTCTACTCTATAGACTAGACTTTAGTCTATTCTATAGACTAGACTTTAGTCTATTCTATAGACTAGACTTTAGTCTACTCTATAGACTAGACTTTAGTCTACTACTAGACTTAGCTAGACTTTAGTCTACTCTATAGACTAGACTTTAGTCTACTCTATAGACTAGACTTTAGTCTACTCCTATAGACTAGACTTTAGTCTACTCTATAGACTAGACTTTAGTCTATCTATAGACTAGACTTTAGTCTATTCTATAGACGAGACTTTAGTCTAGCTCTATAGACTAGACTTTAGTCTATTCTATAGACTAGACTTTAGTCTATTCTATAGACTAGACTTAGTCTATTCTATAGACTAGACTTTAGTCTATTATACTATAGACTTTAGACTAGACGTAGTCTATTCTATAGACGAGACTTTAGTCTATTCTATAGACTAGACTTTAGCCTATTCTATAGACTAGACTTAGGCCTATCTCTATAGACCTAGACTTAGTCTAGCTCGATAGACTAGACTTTAGTTCCTATTCCTATAGACTAGACTTCAGTCTACTCTATAGACTAGACTTAAGTCTACTCTATAGACTAGAATTTAGGTCTACTTCTATAGACTAGACTTTAGTCTACTCTAGAAGCTAGACTCTATAGACTACTCTATAGACAGACTCTATAGTACTAGACTCTATAGACTAGACTTAGTCTACTCTATAGACTAGACCTCTATAGACTAGACTTAGTCTACGCTACTAGACTCCTAGACTTTAGTCTACTCTATAGACTAGACCTAACTCTATAAGACGAGACTTAGTCTACTCTAGAGACTAGACTTAGTCTACTCTATAGACTAACTTTAGCCTCTACTCTATAGACTTAGACGTTAGTTATTCTATAGACTAGACTTTAGTCTACTATAGACTAGACTTTAGTCTATTCTATAGACTAGACTTTAGTCTATCTATAGACTAGACTTTAGTCTATTCTATAGACTAGACTTTAGTCTATTCTATAGACTAGACTTTAGTCTATTCTATAGACTAGACTTTAGTCTATTCTATAGACTAGACTTTAGTCTATTCTATAGACTAGACTTTAGTCTATTCTAGACTAGACTTTAGTCTATCTATAGACTAGACTTTAGTCTATTCTATAGACTAGACTTTAGTCTATTCTATAGACTAGACTTTAGTCTATTCTATAGACTAGACTTTAGTCTATTCTATAGACTAGACTTTAGTCTATTCTATAGACTAGACTTTAGTCTATTCTATAGACTAGACTTTAGTCTATTCTATAGACTAGACTTTAGTCTATTCTATAGACTAGACTTTAGTCTATTCTATAGACTAGACTTTAGTCTATTCTATAGACTAGACTTTAGTCTATTCTATAGACTAGACTTTAGTCTATTCTATAGACTAGACTTTAGTCTATTCTATAGACTAGACTTTAGTCTATTCTATAGACTAGACTTTAGTCTATTCTATAGACTAGACTTTAGTCTATTCTATAGACTAGACTTTAGTCTATTCTAGACTAGACTTTAGTCTATTCTATAGACTAGACTTTAGTCTATTCTATAGACTAGACTTTAGTCTATTCTATAGACTAGACTTTAGTCTATTCTATAGACTAGACTTTAGTCTATTCTATAGACTAGACTTTAGTCTATTCTATAGACTAGACTTTAGTCTATTCTATAGACTAGACTTTAGTCTATTCTATAGACTAGACTTTAGTCTATTCTATAGACTAGACTTTAGTCTATTCTATAGACTAGACTTTAGTCTATTCTATAGACTAGACTTTAGTCTATTCTATAGACTAGACTTTAGTCTATTCTATAGACTAGACTTTAGTCTATTCTATAGACTAGACTTTAGTCTATTCTATAGACTAGACTTTAGTCTATTCTATAGACTAGACTTTAGTCTATTCTATAGACTAGACTTTAGTCTATTCTATAGACTAGACTTTAGTCTATTCTATAGACTAGACTTTAGTCTATTCTATAGACTAGACTTTAGTCTATTCTATAGACTAGACTTTAGTCTATTCTATAGACTAGACTTTAGTCTATTCTATAGACTAGACTTTAGTCTATTCTATAGACTAGACTTTAGTCTATTCTATAGACTAGACTTTAGTCTATTCTATAGACTAGACTTTAGTCTATTCTATAGACTAGACTTTAGTCTATTCTATAGACTAGACTTTAGTCTATTCTATAGACTAGACTTTAGTCTATTCTATAGACTAGACTTTAGTCTATTCTAGACTAGACTTAGTCTATCTATAGACTAGACTTTAGTCTATTCTATAGACTAGACTTTAGTCTATTCTATAGACTAGACTTTAGTCTATTCTATAGACTAGACTTTAGTCTATTCTATAGACTAGACTTTAGTTATTCTATAGACTAGACTTTAGTCTATTCTATAGACTAGACTTTAGTCTATTCTATAGAACTAGACTTTAGTCTATTCTATAGACTAGACTTTAGTCTATTCTATAGACTAGACTTAGTTATTCTATAGACTAGACTTTAGTCTATTCTATAGACTAGACTTTAGTCTATTCTATAGACTAGACTTTTAGTTATATAGACTAAACTTTAGTCTATTCTATAGACTAGACTTAGTCTATTCTATAGACTAGACTTTAGTCTATTCTATAGACTAAACTTTAGTCTATTCTATAGACTAAACTTTAGTCTATTCTATAGACTAAACTTTAGTCTATTCTATAGTCTATTCTATAGACTAAACTTAGTCTATTCTATAGACTAAACTTAGTCTATTCTATAGACTAAACTTTAGTATTCTATAGACTAAACTTTAGTCTATTCTATAGACTAAACTTTAGTCTATTCATAGGACTAAACTTTAGTCTATTTCTATAGACTAAACTTTAGTCTATTCTATAGACTAAACTTTAGTCTATTCTATAGACTAAACTTTAGTCTATTCTATAGACTAAACTTTAGTCTATTCTATAGACTAAACTTTAGTCTATTCTATAGACTAAACTTAGTCTATTCTATAGACTAAACTTTAGTCTATTCTATAGACTAAACTTTAGTCTATTCTATAGACTAAACTTTAGTCTATTCTATAGACTAAACTTTAGTCTATTCTATAGACTAAACTTTAGTCTATTCTATAGACTAAACTTTAGTCTATTCTATAGACTAAACTTTAGTCTATTCTATAGACTAAACTTTAGTCTATTCTATAGACTAAACTTTAGTCTATTCTATAGACTAAAGTTAGATATTGAGTCTAACACAACAATGATTGATTTTTGTTATCATATGATGGATTATTTAAACTAAACGACAAGATAATATTTACTTTGTTATTGGTCACGCTTATTTTAGCAAACATTTGTCAAAGCAATTATACTGAATATAAAGGATTAGTTATAACAATTTTTGAATAAAATTAAGTGGAATTATAATAAAAGAAGTGTTAAAAATAACATATTTTTTTACCAAAACCCTACACAGCTGTGTTCACCACTAATAAAGTTGTGCAAATTGAAATTTGTGATTAAATAAAAAAATAAAATAATAATAAAGATGTGAATAATAATAAAGTGAAATTATCAAGTTTGGCGCGTGATTATAAAGATAATGTCAACTAATTGTCAGGGTTATATTGTTATGGTGTTATACATATTTAAATAAATACACATTTTACTTTAGTACAGTGGGGATTAAAAGTATTATAAAGTTAAAATATAAGATTGACATACGAGTTTTCCAACCTATTATAGCAGATTTATCGTTCGATTTGTGTCACTGGTCGTATACATAATATTATTATTTATCAGAATGAAAAATTTATCATACGTCTTTCATAATAATCACCAGTGCGCAATATTTTCTGTCATGTTTTTACTAAATTTCTTAATTTTTGTTAAATTATAAACTTTTTTTATATGATTTTTAACCAATTAAAGCTATTAATATATTAATAAATATTTAAAAAAATATTTTGCATTTTGTTGTCTTTTAAATACTCGAATTTATGACGCAAATCCCAAATGTTTTTGCAATTATTTTTATTTTTTCTTAAATAAATTTTATGCTTATAATGGGTAAATGTTTTATTGCATCACGCTTTTCTGTTAAAAATTGTAAAAAAATCTCTTCTAAATATAAAGAACCAAAAATTCTTATGCATTTGTTCACACTCACCTACAACGAACGATAGATGGCTCAGTATTCATAGCTATAGGTTGCCATCACACATTTTCACTCACTTTCCTTTCCTCTTCACGGCAACTAACGTCAACACTGCTTTTCAATACTATAAATGCCATTGTCACGGTCAATAAGTGAATGTTTTATAGAATCTTTATGTTATTTTCATGTTTTTTTCAGAATTATTTTCTTATTCATTCACCGAACCACTCTTTCAAAATGTAGGTAAAGGTTAAGAACAGTATTTTTTCTATGCATTTCAAATTAAATATTTATTTATTATTTTTCTAATACTTAAGGAATTTTTCTATTATACGAGCAGTTTTTTCTAAAAACAACTGCCTCTTAAATTAAATACTTTTATTAAATATTTGCACACAGGATGCAGATAAATAAAAAGTGGAATTTCTTTTTCACAATTTAAGTTGTTGGCAAATAAAAATTATTAAAATATTTATAATTTACTTGCACATGGATGGGACTGTTTGGAATTTAGTTGTTTTTCTGTTCTAGTTCTGTTCTAGTTCTGTTCTAGTTCTGTTCTAGTTCTGTTCTAGTTCTGTTCTAGTTCTGTTCTAGTTCTGTTCTAGTTCTGTTCTAGTTCTGTTCTAGTTCTGTTCTAGTTCTGTTCTAGTTCTAGTTCTGTTCTAGTTCTAGTTCTGTTCTAGTTCTAGTTCTGTTCTAGTTCTGTTCTAGTTCTGTTCTAGTTCTGTTCTAGTTCTATTCTAGTTCTATTCTAGTTCTGTTCTAGTTCTGTTCTAGTTCTGTTTTAGTTCTGTTTAGTTCTGTTCTAGTTCTGTTCTAGTTCTGTTCTAGTTCTGTTCTAGTTCTGTTCTAGTTCTGTTCTAGTTCTGTTCTAGTTGTGTTTTAGTTCTGTTTTAGTTCTGTTCTAGTTCTGTTCTAGTTCTGTTCTAGTTCTGTTCTAGTTCTGTTCTAGTTCTGTTCTAGTTCTGTTCTAGTTCTGTTCTAGTTCTGTTCTAGTTCTATTCTAGTTCTATTCTAGTTCTGTTCTAGTTCTGTTCTAGTTCTGTTCTAGTTCTGTTCTAGTTCTGTTCTAGTTCTGTTCTAGTTCTGTTCTAGTTCTGTTCTAGTTCTGTTCTAGTTCTGTTCTAGTTCTGTTCTAGTTCTGTTCTAGTTCTGTTCTAGTTCTGTTCTAGTTCTATTCTAGTTCTATTCTAGTTCTGTTCTAGTTCTGTTCTAGTTCTGTTTAGTTCTGTTTTAGTTCTGTTCTAGTTTCTAGTTCTGTTCTAGTTCTGTTCTAGTTCTGTTCTAGTTCTGTTCTAGTTCTGTTCTAGTTCTGTTCTAGTTCTGTTCTAGTTCTGTTCTAGTTCTGTTCTAGTTCTGTTCTAGTTCTGTTCTAGTTCTGTTCTAGTTCTGTTCTAGTTCTGTTCTAGTTCTGTTCTAGTTCTGTTCTAGTTCTGTTCTAGTTCTGTTCTAGTTCTGTTCTAGTTCTGTTCTAGTTCTGTTCTATTCTGTTCTAGTTCTGTTCTAGTTCTGTTCTAGTTCTGTTCTAGTTCTGTTCTAGTTCTGTTCTAGTTCTGTTCTAGTTCTGTTCTAGTTCTGTTCTAGTTCTGTTCTAGTTCTGTTCTAGTTCTGTTCTAGTTCTGTTCTAGTTCTGTTCTAGTTCTGTTCTAGTTCTGTTCTAGTTCTGTTCTAGTTCTGTTCTAGTTCTGTTCTAGTTCTGTTCTAGTTCTGTTCTAGTTCTGTTCTAGTTCTGTTCTAGTTCTGTTCTAGTTCTGTTCTAGTTCTGTTCTAGTTCTGTTCTAGTTCTGTTCTAGTTCTGTTCTAGTTCTGTTCTAGTTCTGTCTAGTTCTGTTCTAGTTCTGTTCTAGTTCTGTTCTAGTTCTGTTCTAGTTCTGTTCTAGTTCTGTTCTAGTTCTGTTCTAGTTCTGTTCTAGTTCTGTTCTAGTTCTGTTCTAGTTCTGTTCTAGTTCTGTTCTAGTTCTGTTCTAGTTCTGTTCTAGTTCTGTTCTAGTTCTGTTCTAGTTCTGTTCTAGTTAGTTCTGTTCTAGTTCTGTTCTAGTTCTGTTCTAGTTCTGTTCTAGTTCTGTTCTAGTTCTGTTCTAGTTCTGTTCTAGTTCTGTTCTAAGTTCTGTTCTAGTTCTGTTCTAGTTCTGTTCTAGTTCTGTTCTAGTTCTTTCTAGTTCTGTTTCTAGTTCTGTTCTAGTTCTGTTCTAGTTCTGTTCTAGTTCTGTTCTAGTTCTGTTCTAGTTCTGTTCTAGTTCTGTTCTAGTTCTGTTCTAGTTCTGTTCTAGTTCTGTTCTAGTTCTGTTCTAGTTCTGTTCTAGTTCTGTTCTAGTTCTGTTCTAGTTCTGTTCTAGTTCTGTTCTAGTTCTGTTCTAGTTCTGTTCTAGTTCTGTTCTAGTTCTGTTCTAGTTCTGTTCTAGTTCTGTTCTAGTTCTGTTCTAGTTCTGTTCTAGTTCTGTTCTAGTTCTGTTCTAGTTCTGTTCTAGTTCTGTTCTAGTTCTGTTCTAGTTCTGTTCTAGTTCTGTTCTAGTTCTGTTCTAGTTCTGTTCTAGTTCTGTTCTAGTTCTGTTCTAGTTCTGTTTCTAGTTCTGTTCTAGTTCTGTTCTAGTTCTGTTCTAGTTCTGTTCTAGTTCTGTTCTAGTTCTGTTCTAGTTCTGTTCTAGTTCTGTTCTAGTTCTGTTCTAGTTCTGTCTGTTCTGTTCTAGTTCTGTTCTAGTTCTGTCTAGGTTCTGTTCTTTCTAGTTCTGTTTCTAGTCTGTTCTAGTTCTGTTCTAGTTCTGTTCTAGTTCTGTTCTAGTTCTGTTCTAGTTCTGTTCTAGTTCGTTCTAGTTCTGTTCTAGTTCTGTTCTAGTTCTGTTCTAGTTCTGTTCTAGTTCTGTTCTGTTCTGTTCTAGTTCTGTTCTAGTTCTGTTCTAGTTCTGTCTAGTTCTGTTCTAGTTTGTTCTAGTTCTGTTCTAGTTCTGTTCTAGTTCTGTTCTAGTTCTGTTCTAGTTCTGTTCTAGTTCTGTTCTAGTTCTGTCTAGTTCAGTTCTAGTTCTGTTCTAGTTCTGTTCTAGTTCTGTTCTAGTTCTGTTCTAGTTCTGTTCTAGTTCTGTTCTAGTTCTGTTCTAGTTCTGTTCTAGTTTCTGTTCTAGTTCTGTTCTAGTTCTGTCTAGTTCTGTTCTAGTTCTGTTCTAGTTCTGTTCTAGTTCTGTTCTAGTTCTGTTCTAGTTCTGTTCTAGTTCTGTTCTAGTTCTGTTCTAGTTCTGTTCTAGTTCTGTTCTAGTTCTGTTCTAGTAGTTCTGTTCTAGTTCTAGTTCTGTTATAGTTCTGTTATAGTTCTGTTATAGTTCTGTTATAGTTCTGTTCTAGTTCTGTTCTAGTTCTGTTCTAGTTCTGTTCTAGTTCTGTTCTAGTTCTGTTCTAGTTCTGTTCTAGTTCGTTTCTTGTTCTAGTTCGTTTCTTGTTCTGTTCTAGTTCTGTTCTAGTTCTGTTCTAGTTTTGTTCTAGTTCTGTTCTAGTTTTGTCCTAGTTTTGTCCTAGTTTTGTTCTAGTTCTGTTCTATTTCAGTTCTAGTTCAGTACTAGTTCTGTTCCAGTTATTTGCTAATTCTGTTTTACTTCTAGTTGAGTTCAGTTATCCGTGATCTAACGGTTTTGTGATACCTTAAGTTCAAATCAATTTAATTAAAATGTAATATATTGTTTTGCTTTTTTCTTAAATTGTATCAGAAAAATGTAAATTCTCGAACCACTTATATATAATCTATAGAATTGTGAAACAATTAGGTTTGTTTAGTTTTGCTTTTGTTACCAATCAATGATATTGTGACAACTGTTTCTTTTTAATAAAGGAAATTAAATGTTTATAGAAGTGAGCTGATATGAAACGATATACTACAAACGCCCTCGCAAATAAAGTGTTTAGAAAAAAATCAAAATATTTTCCACAAAGTTTGCAGTTTTAACAAATCTGCACAAATTTTCTTTTTGTGCAGGGCAACTAACAGAAGTTTAAATAGTTAATGACATGTAGTGGTGCCGATTGCAAAATAAATAATAATAAATATAGAACTCTTTAAGTTTTAATAGAATCTAAGTGCTATTAAAATATTGAGTATTTTATATCAAGTGGCGAATATTTTCGTACTTTTTCCTGTTTAACAATAATTAAATTATTTACTTTTATATTTTTTATAATGGGAAGCAATCAGGAAGAACTTTTCGCATTATTTATCTATTTTATAATTCAAACAAATAACAAATGCTTTTAAGCTTCCTTGCGATTTTTTCTCTATGTTCTTAGAATAATAAACAATTAAATACATTTATTATGTATATTCAGTTGCAAACGCCATAAAAACTTTATAAATTTAGTTACAGCAACAGTATGAAAACCACTGCTAATTACTCACAGACAATCGTATGTAGACGACCGTCATTTATATTGTAAACAAAGTAATTTTTTAATTATTTTATATTGTTTCTATTGTTGTTGTTGTTATAGGTATTTTTAGTTGTTGCTGATTAAAAAGAAATTTAAACAAAGCAACCTGCATTAATGTTACTTAAAGTTGCAAGAAAAAAATCCACACACTTTATCGGATTACATGAAAATATTAAATGCTTTTAAATTTGTTTGGCTGACAGGCAGTAACCAAATGACGTGGACATTTTAAGGTGTTTAAGGGAAATTAATTTAAAATTTCTTTATTATTTACAAGTTTGTAATTAATAGCTTGATTTGAAAGTTCAGTTCTAGTTCAGTTCTAGTTCAGTTCTAGTTCAGTTCTAGTTCAGTTCCAGTTCAGTTCTAGTTCAGTTCTAGTTCAGTTCTAGATCAGTTCTAGTTCAGTTCTAGTTCAGTTCTAGTTCAGTTCTAGTTCAGTTCTAGTTCAGTTCTAGTTCAGTTCTAGTTCAGTTCTAGTTCAGTTCTAGTTCAGTTCTAGTTCAGTTCTAGTTCAGTTCTAGTTCAGTTCTAGTTCAGTTCTAGTTCAGTTCTAGTTCAGTTCTAGTTCAATTTTAGTTCAATTCTAGTTCAGTTCTAGTTCAGTTCTAGTTCGGTTCTAGTTCAGTTCTAGTTCAGTTCTAGTTCTGTTCTAGTTCTGTTCTAGTTCTGTTCTAGTTCTGTTCTAGTTCTGTTCTAGTTCTGTTCTAGTTCTGTTCTAGTTCTGTTCTAGTTCTGTTCTAGTTCTGTTCTAGTTCTGTTCTAGTTCTGTTCTAGTTCTGTTCTAGTTCTGTTCTAGTTCTGTTCTAGTTCTGTTCTAGTTCAGTTCTAGTTCTGTTCTAGTTATGTTAGTTCAGTTCTAGTTCTTTTCTAGTTCTTTCTAGTTTCTTTCTAGTTCTGTTCTAGTTCTGTTCTAGTTCTGTTCTAGTTCTGTTCTAGTTCTGTTCTAGTTCTGTTCTAGTTCTGTTCTAGTTCTGTTTCTAGTTCTGTTCTAGTTCTGTTCTAGTTCTGTTCTAGTTCTGTTCTAGTTCTGTTCTAGTTCTGTTCTAGTTCTGTTCTAGTTCTGTTCTAGTTCTGTTCTAGTTTCTGTTCTAGTTCTGTTCTAGTTCTGTTCTAGTTCTGTTCTAGTTCTGTTCTAGTTCAGTTCTAGTTCAGTTCTAGTTCTGTTCTAGTTCTGTTCTAGTTCTGTTCTAGTTCTGTTCTAGTTCTGTTCTAGTTCTGTTCTAGTTCTGTTCTAGTTCGGTTCTAGTTCAGTTCTAGTTCAGCTCTAGTTTCTTTTCTAGTTCTGTTCTAGTTCTGTTCTAGTTCTGTTCTAGTTCTGTTCTAGTTCTGTTCTAGTTCTGTTCTAGTTCTGTTCTAGTTCTGTTCTAGTTTCCTGTTCTAGTTCTGTTCTAGTTCTGTTCTAGTTCTGTTCTAGTTCATTTCTAGTTCTGTTCTAGTTATGTTCTAGTTCTGTTCTAGTTCTGTTCTAGTTCTGTTCTAGTTCTGTTCTAGTTCTGTTCTAGTTCTGTTCTAGTTCTGTTCTAGTTCTGTTCTAGTTCTGTTCTAGTTCTGTTCTAGTTCTGTTCTAGTTCTGTTCTAGTTCTGTTCTAGTTCTGTTCTAGTTCTGTTCTAGTTCTGTTCTAGTTCTGTTCTAGTTCTGTTCTAGTTCTGTTCTAGTTCTGTTCTAGTTCTGTTTTCTAGTTCTGTTCTAGTTCTGTTCTAGTTCTGTTCTAGTTCTGTTCTAGTTCTGTTCTAGTTCTGTTCTAGTTCTGTTCTAGTTCTGTTCTAGTTCTGTTCTAGTTCTGTTCTAGTTCTGTTCTAGTTCTGTTTCTAGTTCTGTTCTAGTTCTGTTCTAGTTCTGTTCTAGTTCTGTTCTAGTTCTGTTCTAGTTCTGTTCTAGTTCTGTTCTAGTTCTGTTCTAGTTCTGTTCTAGTTCTGTTCTAGTTCTGTTCTAGTTCTGTTCTAGTTCTGTTCTAGTTCTGTTCTAGTTCTGTTCTAGTTCTGTTCTAGTTCTGTTCTAGTTCTGTTCTAGTTCTGTTCTAGTTCTGTTCTAGTTCTGTTCTAGTTCTGTTCTAGTTCTGTTCTAGTTCTGTTCTAGTTCTGTTCTAGTTCTGTTCTAGTTCTGTTCTAGTTCTGTTCTAGTTCTGTTCTAGTTCTGTTCTAGTCTGTTCTAGTTCTGTTCTAGTTCTGTTCTAGTTCTGTTCTAGTTCTGTTCTAGTTCTGTTCTAGTTCTGTTCTAGTTCTGTTCTAGTTCTGTTCTAGTTCTGTTCTAGTTCTGTTCTAGTTCTGTTCTAGTTCTGTTCTAGTTCTGTTCTAGTTCTGTTCTAGTTCTGTTCTAGTTCTGTTCTAGTTCTGTTCTAGTTCTGTTCTAGTTCTGTTCTAGTTCTGTTCTGTTCTAGTTCTGTTCTAGTTCTGTTCTAGTTCTGTTCTAGTTCTGTTCTAGTTCTGTTCTAGTTCTGTTCTAGTTCTGTTCTAGTTCTGTTCTAGTTCTGTTCTAGTTCAGTTCTAGTTCTGTTTTAGTTCTGTTCTAGTTCTGTTCTAGTTCTGTTCTAGTTCTGTTCTAGTTCTGTTCTAGTTCTGTTCTAGTTCTGTTCTAGTTCTGTTCTAGTTCAGTTCTAGTTCTGTGGCTCGGGGGAGTTTTCCGGATTTTTCCTACCGAGCGCGTCCCCGGGTGGCGGATAGGGGGTGGTGATGGACCATCTGTCCTCTCCAAGCTTTAATTTCACTTAAGCTGAGGGAGGGCAGATTGTCCACCACCTGGGAATATTATATTCCCCGCGGACCAAAAAACTGGAAAAAAAAAACAAATATGGAAAATAAAAATAAAAAGATAAAAGTTACGGTGCAGGGCCTAAATAACCCAGTACCGGCGGCAAGTGTTGATCTACTCGCGAGTCACGTGTCGTCGTCATCCTGCAATCGTGAGCAGAATACTACTACGGAGGTGGGTACCTTGGCCTCCGTGGCGGACAATGCGTCAAGTGTACAGCATGCCGCTGGCAAAAATATAGGGGTGAAAGAGAAGGATGTACTCGGATGGAGCTCTAAGCTACCTCAGCCTTTAAATATAGGTGAGGGTTCCGACTCTGAATCCTCAGATGATAATAAAAATAATACCATTATAGCAAATCCCAAAAAGGATGAAGTAGAGCAAATGGTGAAAGAGGTGAGTGATAGCATAGCTAAACTACCTATTACTAAGAAAAGACTTTCTGGAGCACAGAGGAGGAAGTTGAAAAAGATGCTTCAGGAAATCATAGTTAGTCAATCCCACGACACTCCAAAGGAAAAATCGGACTCTCTCACAAGATCTGAGGCAAAAAGGATCAGGTCTCCCGAGGAGTTGACAACTGAGAATAAACCTAAGAAGAAAAAGAGCTCCCCGTCTTCTAATACACAGTCGAAGCCAAGCCATACTTCACTCAAAGGAATCTCAAGTGAGAATCCTGCGAGTAAGGGTGACAACGCCAAGCCAGATATTCCGAAGACGAACACGTCGGCGAAATCAACCTCGAAGGTAAGGGAATCTCAAAAGAAGCCCCGAAAAACGAGGAAGGAGAAGCTAGACGGAGGTAAAGGAAAAGAGCCGCCATCTTACGCCAAAGTTGCCAGAAGTAGGCACCGGGACGATCTCTGCTATGCAGTTTACGATGCCGGTAATCCGACAGGCAAAATTCCAATAGACCAACAGAGTAAAATAGAAGACCTGGTCAACAATAAGATAGTGGACCATGCAATCGCTTCAAAGGGCAAACAACCAATAGAGAGCGAGAGCTGCGAGTTCAGCATGGGCGTGATGTTGATGAGGTTGGCATCTCACCAATGTGTTAGCACCCTAAAGAACTTGGTGGAAAGTATCCCTCCTCCCTGGGACGGCGCTAGGCTGGGACTGGCAAAGAAGAGCGAGCTTCCGGTGCTCCTAAAGTCCACTGTCTACATAAAAGGATGGGGCAGTAAACTGGCTAATGAACGTATACTGGAAATTCTTGGAGGTCAAAATGCTGAGCTGGCCGTGGAAAAATGGGATGTCTTTTACAGGAAAGAAGAACCTGAGGGAACTTTATTTGTAATAGGTATCGACCAGAAATCCATGGCTAGTCTTGCCAAGAATAAAGGTAGGGCTTACTTCGCCTCTAAATCTGTCATATTCAAAATTGGGAAGGTGCCGATTGGAAGGGCTGTTACAACAAGCCTCGAAAAGGACACTAAAAAACCTAAGACCACAGCATCAGTATCCACTACTGATAACGTTGAGGAGTCAAATCCTAAAATCGAGGAATTTACCATTAACTCGCCAGAAGAAAGTGTAGTTGCCCTTTCCAAAATTGGGAAGGCGCCGATTGAAAGGGCTGTCAAAACCGGCCCCGACAAGGACACTAAAACACCTAAGACAGTACCCAAAGCATCATTAGCAAGTACTAGCAACGTTGAGGAGTCAAATCCTAAAAGCGAGGAGGAAATCACTCACCCGCCAGAAGACAGAACAGCAATGCTCTCCAGAATTGGGAATGTGTCTATTAAAAATATTGCTATTCCTATGCCTGATAAGGATACCGCAGTGCCATCAACAGTACTCACTGCATTAATAGCCACTTCAGGCTATCCGGAGGAGTCAAATCCAAAGAGATGATGATAATGGATGACCATGATTGAGGTTATCCAAATAAACCTCCATCGGAGCGAGACAGCTACCAACGCTCTGATGGCTCAAATCAACACAGGTAAAATACATATAGCTTTAATCCAGGAACCTTGGACGATTCGCAACAAGGTTTCTGGATTAAATCACGTAAATTTCAAACTTTTCTACGCTGATACAGGATCTCGCCCGAGAACATGTATCTTATCTCACAAGAACTTATGTTTTCTCCTCTCAACAGGATTATCAACATCGGATGCAACGGTGCTGAAGCAAGGTCGTGGCAACATATTCCTTGCATCTATTTACCTGCCTTTCGATTCTCCGACACTACCACCAACGTCGGATCTGATGAAACTGGTTGAAGAGGCACAAAGGAAAAATAAGAAAATTGTAATAGGTTGTGATGCCAACTCGCATCATGTAGCTTGGGGTAGTACAAACACCAATCGCAGGGGACAAGCCCTCATGGATTTCTTTAATACTAAAGACTTGATAACATTGAACTTAGGTAATAAAGCTACCTTCGTCAATAGAATCAGAGAAGAAGTATTAGATATAACTATATGTTCAGAAGAGCTTATAAACGAAATTCAGGATTGGAGAGTTTCGGACGAGCACTCCTTTTCTGATCATCGGTACATAAGATTCAAAATACTAAGGCCACCACCAAAGCCGATAAAGTTTCGGAATAAGTCTAAAACTAATTGGACAATGTTCGGGACCTTACTAAAGAACCGTTTAGGTCAGGACACTTTTCAATGTCGAAATAAAGAGGATATAGATGCCAAAGTGGAAACGTTCACAAGTGCCCTGGTTGAATCGTTCGAGGACAGCTGCCCTCTGCGAGAGCGGAGATCTGCCCAGGAAAAACCCTGGGTAACTGGGGAGATCCGGAACCTTGGGAAGACTCTTCGCAAACTATTTAACCGGGCACGGCGTAAAAAGACCGCAGTATACTGGGATGAGTATCGTAATAAACTTGGTGAATATAAGAAAATCGTTCGAAAAGCCAAACGAGACTCCTGGAAACTTTTCTGTGAACAGGTAGATAGCGTAAATGACGTATCGAAGATAAAAAAATTCCTATCCAAAACTCATGTCCAACCGGAATCTATGATCGATGACACGGGCAGGAGGCTTGAGGATATGGAGGAGACAATGAAACTCCTAATGGATTCTCATTTCCCACCCGGTATATCGAATAACATAGATGAATCGATATTGGAGGAAGGGGAGGGTAACACGGAAATAGTTATTACAACTGACATGGTGAAAGGGGCAATCAAGAGCTTTGCTCCCTATAAAGCTGCAGGGCCGGATGGAATTTTCCCGGCACTTTTGCAGATGGAGGCGGGACTGGTTTCCGTACATCTGTCACAGATATTCACTGCATGCTTAAAATTGGCATATACCCCAGTTAAATGGCAGGATGCAAGGGTAATATTTATACCCAAACCAGGGAAACCTAGCTATGCGACACCTAAGTCCTATCGACCGATAAGTCTTACGTCCTTCCTACTTAAAACCTTGGAACGGATAGTCGATAGCATGGTTAAAAGCAGCATACCATACAATGACCTTAAATATAAGCAGCATGCTTATGTAAAGGGACGATCGGTGGAAACCGCTTTAAATGAAGTTGTCCACTACATAGGTGAATCTTTCGATAGCAAACTGTATACACTGGCAGTATGCATTGACATCGAAGGCGCTTTCAATAACGTGCACACTGATACCCTTATCCAATCCCTAGACCAGTTTTATGTTGACCGGGTGCTCCGTAACTGGATCAACTACATGCTAAGGAACAGATGGATAAGCTGCGAGATGTACGATATAACTATCAGGAAAAAGGTATTTCGCGGTATACCACAGGGTGGCATTTTGTCACCTTTACTCTGGGTCACCACGATTAATAGCCTCCTAAGGACCCTAACCGAGAAAGGACTTAGACCTGTCTGCTATGCAGACGATGTCGTAATACTTTTAAAGGGAAAGGATCCAAATTACTTGTGTAGAAGAGCTGAGGAGGCTCTGAATACGGCCTTGAGCTGGGCTCAACCGAGAGGCCTCAATGTTAACCCGGCGAAGACGGAAATCTGTCTTTTCACAAGAAAGACAAAAATTTCTACATATACTGAACCTTGCTTCTTGGGCAAGAAGATACCGGTGACAGACAAAGTTAAGTACTTAGGTGTAATACTTGACCGGAAATTAAAATGGAGACACCACATAGAGGATAGGATCAACAAGGCACATCGGTGCTGGGCGATATGTAGGAGAACCATAGGCATGAAATGGGGTCTTAGTCCTACTATGACAAATTGGCTTTATAAAAGTGTAATTAGACCAATTCTAGCTTATGCTTCAATAATCTGGTGGACTGCTTTGGACAAAAAGTGTAATATCAAACTACTACAGGGAGTTCAGCGTACATGCTGCTTGGGTATAAGTGGTGCCATGTGTACTACTTCAACCAAGGCTCTGGAAACGTTGCTAGATATTCCACCCATTGAAACATATATAAGATATGAGGCGGCGCTTACAGCCGAACGGCTCTTTACTTTAGGCGAACTGGCCAAAAACGGTTATAGGACACGTCATCAATGTATACTGGACACATTGGAAGGTTATACACATTCATCGGACGTGCCTGATCGCATACCAGACACTGAATATGTCGGAAACTTTGAAACGCTAATCCCAGATAGAATGTCTTGGTCAAGCGGAACATTAGAGCAAATACCAGTAGGAATCCGTTGCTACACGGATGGCTCTAAATTAGGGGACAAAGTGGGTCTGGGGTTCTATATTGAAGACCCAGAAACAGAAATATACCACCGTTTACCTAATCATAACACAAGCTTCCAGGCAGAAGTACGAGCAATAACGGAATGTGTAAATTGGATTAGAATAAATATGGCGCCCACAGGGCTTAATATATTTACCGACAGCCAGAAGGCAATTTGTGCGATATCAGGTGATAGAATTAAATCTAAGACCGTATTGGATTGTAAGAAAGCTTTAACTGAATACTCTCCCAGAGGTAAGGTTCACATCATATGGGTACCAGGCCACTCGGGAGTAATCGGCAACGAAAGGGCGAATGTAATAGCTTTAAAGGGAAGGGAGCTCGATGTAGTTAACCTGACAAACGCAAAACCATTCGACGCAACAAAAGCTGAATTAAAAATATGGATGAGAGAATCCCATAAGGCCTCTTGGAATAATGAAACGGTGGGTAGAACCACAAAGATTCTATGGGGTGACCCTGATGAGAGCAAGACGAGAAATCTTCTCAAAATGAGCAAGTCTGAGGTTAGTATGATGGTACGTATTCTCAGTGGACACACAGGATTACGAATGTAGAGTGTAACGAACTTTTCGTTACATACATGAATTTACTTATTTTCTTATACATGAATTATAATTGTGTTATTAATTAAACAATATATTTAATGAATTATTTATAATTTATACTCTGGAAATTTGAACTGTTAATTATTTTACATATGTTCATACTTTGCATAAATTATTTCTTATGTTCTGTTACTTAAAGTAATGTTAAATAACATATTAGTTAACATTTATTGAGAGTTTGTAGTATAAGAGAAGATAACAGCAATTAACACATATACAATATTATGAGTATTAGTAATGTATGTCACTACTACGCTGTAACATCACTAGGTCGTAGATCCAGTCACTACCACTTCAGTTGGGCTTAGGCTGTGATCGTATGCGGACAGCCGGTACAAGTTTGTAACAGCTTTACTAGCAACCGCATACGATCACAAATAAGTCCAACTCATGTAGATGTGTACAGGGATGCTACTGGTATTACACAGCCATAGTACCCAGACACAGTTGTCGTAGTGTACAGGGATGCTACTGGTATTACACAGCCATAGTACCCAGACACAGTTGTAGTAGTGTACCGGGATGCTACTGGTATTACACAGCCATAGTACCCAGACACAGTAGTTGTAAGGCACAGGGAATCTAACGGCCATAGGTCCCAGGCGTAGTGGTGACTAACACACTAATACCCATCAAAAGAATCCCACTATATAAGACAAAGACACTTAACGGCTAGGGGGGTCTTGTCCCGTCAGTTCAGTTAACCGGTCGTTACGCGGTTTCTTGTCTCGGTTAAAGTGGCTTGTTTATCTACTCTTTAAAATCGTGTAATATTTAAAATCCTGAAATATTTAAAGAAATCCTGAAATAACTAAAAGTCCTGAAGTATTTGTAATCCTGGAGAATTTGAAATCCTGTAAAAATAATATTTTTAAATAAAATATTGTAAATAAATAATTAAAAGAACATTTTGATGTGATTATTTTTTTATCCTGGCTCCGAATGAGTATATCCTGGCAAAGATTATTATAAATGGCGCCCGAGCAGGGACACTAAGTTAAATACGTGGAAAAAAAATTAAAAAAAAATATTTTTAGTGTAAAAATTCAATATATAGTCAAAATGAGCCGTGCTTTTATAAATCTTTTAAAGAAGGATATCTTATGTACGTGTCTACGAGACTTGGGCTTGAACGATGACGGAAGTGTGGATGATATGAGAAGCCGGTTGAGAGAATATCTGGGTAAGGATGACATTCCCCCAGATCATGAGTTGTATATCCAAAATTTAAGAGCAAGTTATGATTCGGGTAAAGAGGTAAAAATTCCTAGTATTCACGTGTCTCGAGCATCGTCTCCCGTACGACCAAAAAGTGATCAAGAATATAATTTGGCCAATGTATCGGAACTCTGCGATAAAGTACGCAAGTGGGGAGTAAAGTACGATGGCGGAAAAGATCCACTATGTTTTCTGGAGAGAATCGAAGAACTGGCTGCGTGTTACTCCATTCCTAAAAATACATTATTGAACTACATGCCTGAACTGTTAAAAGGTGATGCTTTAGCATGGTATCGTAACAACAAAATTAATTGGAAGTTTTATACGGATTTTGTCGATGATTTTAAGCTTTTCTTTTTGCCAAATTTATTCTTTGAAAATTTGGATGATGCTATCAGGAATCGATTACAGAAAGCTGATGAATGTTTTGTCGATTATGTTACAGAGATTCAGTCGTTGATGAGGTGGACCAAATTAACCGCAAGTGAACAACTAGAGCGCATCTATAGAAATTGCAGGGCCGAGTACAAGATATATATTAAGAGAGGAGAGTTCAACAGGTTACGAGAACTTATTATACAGGCACAAGAATATGAAAATATACGAGCAGAGGATAATAAACAAAAGAAAGTGATACGGCGTGTTCAAACGGCTGTTGCATCATCTAAATCCGGTTATGTATGCTTTCGATGTGGTGAGACAGGCCATAGCCGTGCGGATTGCTCTAACCCACAAGTAATTTTTTGTTGGGATTGCGGTAAACGAGACGTAAAGACGGTTGATTGTTGCCGATCTGGTACGGAAAACTCGAACAGAGGTCTTCTAGCAAAGGAAAGGGCAGAAGATCTCTGAGAACAATGACTTTTCCAATTAGACTGGTACCCGATGACGACTTTCGATTACGAACAATGCTAACAATTAAAAATAAAAAGATTTCAGCGATTTTTGATACTGGAGCTACTCATTCCTGTATACATTTGGCCATTATAGAAGAATTAAATATTCCTATCGTTGCTGCTGATTTTGATGCTCTTTACTTAGCGGACCATTCTAGAATTCCGGTGGAAGGAGCCGCAAATATCTGGTTTGTGTTGAGTGGTATCGTGTATCGTCAGGATTTTTTAGTACTGAGAACGAGTTTAGATCCAATTATAATTGGCATGAATTTCTTACAACAAACTGGCCAAGAACTACATATTATCCCACGAACACAAGCAACAAATTCAGTCACTTTACAGAATTCTGATATTTCTCGAATCAATTCGTTGCAGGTACCATCCACAGTCGATTCCACGCCAGAAAAACAAATAGGAGATATAATTCAAACATTTTTAGACGCCGAGCTGCCACGATTCGATGAAATAAGCGGCCCTTCCGATGTTACACAACACGTAATTTCAATGAAACATTCTAGACCACTACGTCAGCGGTATTACCCAAGAAACCCCGCCATGCAAGAAGTTATTAACAATCAAATAGATGAATTATTAAGAGATGGCAAAATCGAACCATCTAAGAGCCCTTACAGTTCACCCATCGTACTGGTCCGTAAAAAGAACAATGAGTGGCGACTATGTGTCGATTTCCGACAAATAAACGAAAATTCTATCCGCGACGCCTATCCTATTCCACAGGTAAACTCTATTCTGGAAAAATTGAGAAACAGCAAGTATTTCAGTACAATCGATCTTCGCAACGGCTACTGGCAAATTCCCATGGACCCAAACAGCAAAATATATACAGCCTTCACAGTCCCCGGTCGCGGCTTATATCAGTGGCGTGTAATGCCTTTCGGGTTGCATTCCGCGCCGGCAACTTTCCAGAGGGCATTAGATTTTGTTATTGGTCCGGAATTAGACTCATTCGCTCTCTCATACCTGGACGATATTGTTGTCCTGGGAAGTACTATAGAAGAACACTTATGTAATTTAAAAACTGTTTTTGATCGACTCATAGCAGCTAATCTTCGTATTAATCCGGACAAATGCACATTTGCACAGAAAACTATACGATACCTTGGCCACGTAATCAGTGAAAACGGAGTTCACACCGATCCCGAAAAGGTAAGGGCTGTATTAACACTTCCAGAACCAACTACCCTTAAAGAATTGAGGTCATTTTTAAACACGGCGGCATGGTATAGGCGTTTCGTGCCAAATTTTTCAACGTTAACAAGCCCGCTGAACGACCTTTTGAAGAAGAACCGGAAGTGGAAATGGGAAACCCCACAAAAGGCTGCATTTGAAGAAATAAAACAAAAATTGATGGACGCACCAGCTCTTACTTGTCCCGATTTCTCACGTACTTTCATTTTACAAACAGACGCTAGCGATGTTGGTATTGGGGCTGTACTAACACAAGAATTCGAAGATGGCGAAAAGGTAATTGCTTATGCTAGCCGCACCTTAACGGTTTCAGAGCGGAATTACACCGTTACTGAAAAAGAATGTCTGGCTATTGTGTGGGGAATAAGAAAATTGAGACATTACATTGAAGGGTACCACTTCATCATCGTTACAGATCATCAGTCACTAAAATGGCTCAACTCCATTCAGTCACCCTCTGGAAGGATTGCACGCTGGGCTCTGGAACTAATGCAATTCGATTATGAAATCCGCTATCGTAAAGGAAATTTGAATGTCATCGCGGATGCACTTTCCCGGGCTCCTGTTCCCGCAGAATGTCAAGTTCCTTCTGTTCAAACACTCAAGAAAGTCCTAGACGATAACGATCCGTGGTACCAGAAAAAGTTAGAAACAGTGAAAACAGATCCAGAAAAGCTCCCTGATTACCAAATAGATCAGCATGGAAACTTGAGAAGACACATTTTTGATTCTTCCTCGTATAACGAAGTCGATCCTATACCGTGGAAACTGGTAGTTCGGAAAAACGATAGAAATCGTGTTCTTGCCGAATGTCATGATGATGCTTCCGCCGGACATTTAGGAATCAACAAAACTATTGCACGGGTGACAAAATTATACTACTGGCCGGGTATATTCCGGGATATCACAAGATACGTACGAAAATGTGAAACTTGCCAACGATTCAAACCGCTCCAACAAGCACCAGCTGGTAAAATGTGTACTTCAGCAGTTTTCAGCCCTGGACACACTATATGTGCAGATTTTGTAGGTCCTCTACCGAGATCTACCCATGGTAACACGACATTAATTGTTTTTCATGATAAATTTACCAAGTGGTCCGAATTTGTTCCGGTTAGAAAAGCCACAACACAAACTTTTTTAAAGGCTTTTCGTGAAAGGATATTGTGTCGTTTTGGAGTTCCTCATGTCCTACTTACCGACAACGGCACTCAATTCACCAGCCGAGAGTGCCAAAAATATTTTAAATCTTTGGGAGTTGAGCAACGTTTCACAGCACCTTATTCACCACAAGAAAACCCCACTGAGAGAACAAATAGAACTATAAAAACCATGATCGCTCAATTCACCGAGAAAAACCATAGAAAATGGGACGAACAACTACCCGAACTAACATTGGCCGTGAACTCTAGTAAACAATCTTCCACCAAATATAGTCCGGCATATTTGACACTCGGCAGAGAACTACGTCTTCCGAATACGCTGTTTGATGATAAAACTAACTCAGAAAACGCAGCCAATGATACAAGCCCTGAAGATCGTCATAATCACCTATTGGACATTTTCCAACTAGTACGCTATAACCTACAAACCGCAACGGAAAAACAAGCATCGCATTATAATTTACGTCATCGGGAATGGGCCCCTAAAAGAGGAGATCTTGTCCTGGTAAGAAAATACGTTTTATCTAAAGCAATTGATTATTTTGCAGCCAAACTTGCACCCCGATTTGATGGCCCATATTTGGTTACTAAATTTATATCACCAGTGATAGTTGAACTTATTGATCCCGAGACTAAAAAGAAGAAAGGTACTGCCCATCTAAAAGATTTAAAAACTTACCATACGGATTGTTAAAATGACAGAAGAAAAATTCAAGATGAGCTGCTTACGTTTTAGACAATCCATGGATAAGGAAAAAGAAAAACGCAGAAAAACCATATATTTAAATGCTCCGGTGGAAAGAGCCGAAATCACTTCAGTTGTGAAACTGCCGAACCTATATTTGCCGGATTTGTTACCTAATCCGAAACCCAAATCAGACGTTCTTGCTATATTGGTAAGAGAGTTAGGACTTGATCAAGATGAAGAATTTGATCCAAAGGTACGACTAATCTCAGAAGTTTTATCCTCAATTGAGCCAATTACAGCAGGAAAGCGGGCACGTTTCAAACGAATTTATGGTGCGATTACAGTAATAATTTATATACGATGTTCCTTGGATGTCTGGTTGATCTTCGGAGATGAGAAGTTTATTTTTCCCAAACCCCGAAACGATGTAGACATAGAAATTTCTCAAGACTAAAAAAAAAAAAAAAAAAATATGTAACCAAGAGGGAGATGTAACGAACTTTTCGTTACATACATGAATTTACTTATTTTCTTATACATGAATTATAATTGTGTTATTAATTAAACAATATATTTAATGAATTATTTATAATTTATACTCTGGAAATTTGAACTGTTAATTATTTTACATATGTTCATACTTTGCATAAATTATTTCTTATGTTCTGTTACTTAAAGTAATGTTAAATAACATATTAGTTAACATTTATTGAGAGTTTGTAGTATAAGAGAAGATAACAGCAATTAACACATATACAATATTATGAGTATTAGTAATGTATGTCACTACTACGCTGTAACATCACTAGGTCGTAGATCCAGTCACTACCACTTCAGTTGGGCTTAGGCTGTGATCGTATGCGGACAGCCGGTACAAGTTTGTAACAGCTTTACTAGCAACCGCATACGATCACAAATAAGTCCAACTCATGTAGATGTGTACAGGGATGCTACTGGTATTACACAGCCATAGTACCCAGACACAGTTGTCGTAGTGTACAGGGATGCTACTGGTATTACACAGCCATAGTACCCAGACACAGTTGTAGTAGTGTACAGGGATGTTACTGGTATTACACAGCCATAGTACCCAGACACAGTAGTTGTAAGGCACAGGGAATCTAACGGCCATAGGTCCCAGGCGTAGTGGTGACTAACACACTAATACCCATCAAAAGAATCCCACTATATAAGACAAAGACACTTAACGGCTAGGGGGGTCTTGTCCCGTCAGTTCAGTTAACCGGTCGTTACGCGGTTTCTTGTCTCGGTTAAAGTGGCTTGTTTATCTACTCTTTAAAATCGTGTAATATTTAAAATCCTGAAATATTTAAAGAAATCCTGAAATAACTAAAAGTCCTGAAGTATTTGTAATCCTGGAGAATTTGAAATCCTGTAAAAATAATATTTTTAAATAAAATATTGTAAATAAATAATTAAAAGAACATTTTGATGTGATTATTTTTTTATCCTGGCTCCGAATGAGTATATCCTGGCAAAGATTATTATAAGAGCATGTGGAGAGGACAGTGAAACTCTGGAGCACTTTCTTTGCCATTGTCAGGCATTCGTCGAAGTTAGATCCAAGTATCTTGGAAGTGATGTTATTCCGGAAATAACATTCTTAACCAACACCGATTGGAAGATTCTTAGGAATTACGTCCAGGAAACTGAGTTTCTGAACATTCAGTAAACAACTTTTTTTTTTTTTTTTTCTTGAATTGGAGCGCACAACAGGCCCGATAGTGGCCTAGGTGTATTTCTTCGGATTTGATGTAGTATACATCCTCCTATCAACCTAACCTAACCTAACCTAGTTCTGTTCTAGTTCAGTTCTAGTTCAGTTCTAGTTCAGTTCTAGTTCAGTTCTAGTTCAGTTCTAGTTCAGTTCTAGTTCAGTTCTAGTTCAGTTCTAGTTCAGTTCTAGTTCAGTTCTAGTTCAGTTCTAGTTCAGTTCTAGTTCAATTTTAGTTCAATTCTAGTTCAGTTCTAGTTCAGTTCTAGTTCGGTTCTAGTTCAGTTCTAGTTCAGTTCTAGTTCTGTTCTAGTTCTGTTCTAGTTCTGTTCTAGTTCTGTTCTAGTTCTGTTCTAGTTCTGTTCTAGTTCTGTTCTAGTTCTGTTCTAGTTCTGTTCTAGTTCTGTTCTAGTTCTGTTCTAGTTCTGTTCTAGTTCTGTTCTAGTTCAGTTCTAGTTCAGTTCTAGTTCAGTTCTAGTTCAGTTCTAGTTCAATTTTAGTTCAATTCTAGTTCAGTTCTAGTTCAGTTCTAGTTCGGTTCTAGTTCAGTTCTAGTTCAGTTCTAGTTCTTTTCTAGTTCTGTTCTAGTTCTGTTCTAGTTCTGTTCTAGTTCTGTTCTAGTTCTGTTCTAGTTCTGTTCTAGTTCAGTTCTAGTTCAGTTCTAGTTCAGTTCTAGTTCAGTTCTAGTTCAGTTCTAGTTCAGTTCTAGTTCAGTTCTAGTTCAGTTCTAGTTCAGTTCTAGTTCAGTTCTAGTTCAGTTCTAGTTCAGTTCTAGTTCAATTTTAGTTCAATTCTAGTTCAGTTCTAGTTCAGTTCTAGTTCGGTTCTAGTTCAGTTCTAGTTCAGTTCTAGTTCTTTTCTAGTTCTGTTCTAGTTCTGTTCTAGTTCTGTTCTAGTTCTGTTCTAGTTCTGTTCTAGTTCTGTTCTAGTTCAGTTCTAGTTCAGTTCTAGTTCAGTTCTAGTTCAGTTCTAGTTCAGTTCTAGTTCAGTTCTAGTTCAGTTCTAGTTCAGTTCTAGTTCAGTTCTAGTTCAGTTCTAGTTCAGTTCTAGTTCAGTTCAGTTCTAGTTCAGTTCTAGTTCAGTTCTAGTTCAGTTCTAGTTCAATTTTAGTTCAATTCTAGTTCAGTTCTAGTTCAGTTCTAGTTCTGTTCTAGTTCAGTTCTAGTTCAGTTCTAGTTCTTTTCTAGTTCTGTTCTAGTTCTGTTCTAGTTCTGTTCTAGTTCTGTTCTAGTTCTGTTCTAGTTCTGTTCTAGTTCTGTTCTAGTTCTGTTCTAGTTCTGTTCTAGTTCTGTTCTAATTCTGTTCTAGTTCTGTTCAAGTTCTGTTTTAGCTCTGTTCTACTTATGTTCTAGTTCTGATCTAGTTCTGATCTAGTTCTGATCTAGTTCTGTTCTAGTTCTGTTCTGGTTCTATTCTGGTTCTATTCTGGTTCTGTTCAGGTTCTGTTCTGGTTCTGTTAAAGTTCTTTTCTAGTTCTCATTTAGTTCAGTTCTGTTATCTTTATAAAAAAATGCTATAAAATTTCCCTATTAAGAAGAATAGGCGATTAATTTTTCAGTTTATTTATATTTTCCTTTCCCAATAAATCTAAATGATTTTTCAGATGCGAGTATCGTAGTAGCTTCTAAATAGTATTATATTGTGTACAAACAATTTTAACAATTTTCAACACGTTTTGCTATTTGTCGTTTTTTTTTTATTTGATGATTGTTGATAGTTATTTATTGTTATTATATTTTTCATTTAATACTACAAATTAATATATTATTATTAGCACATTAAGTCGCCTTTGAAGTGTTTCTGTTCGGTCGGTATCAGCTGTGTGACACATATCAAACATGAGTCTAATGTATGCGATTCGATACGTTACACTTACAAGTGGAACAATTGTAATTTTGTAAATTTGCTTTAAATTGCTTTTGTTGAGAGAAACCTGTCAAATTATTTTTTTTTTTAAATAATCGTTTTTAATTTCGTTTTGAATTTCAATGATCACATTTCGTGTATATGAACGTTTAAGTGTTTATGTGGGATGTGGGTTTGGCTGGGTGGCTTATGAATGGTTGGCTGGCTGAATGATTGAAAATTAGTTCCGATATTTAATTTTATTGCTTGTTGCTGGGCGTAATTGTAAATAAACGTACTTGAACGTATAACTAAAACCTTGAATTGTAATAATTCAATTTTGGATGAGAACTGTTAATGAGGTAGATACTATTTCTGTAATTAAATGAACTTTTAAATACTTTCTAGTCTATAGTCTAGTCTATAATCTAGTGTATAGTCTAGTGTATAGTATAGTCTATAGTCTAGTCTGTAGTCTAGTCTATAGCCTAGCCTATAGCCTAGTCTAGTCTAGTCTAGTCTAGTCCTATAGTCTAGTCTATAGTCTAGTCTATAGTCTAGTCTATAGTCTAGTCTATAGTCTAGTCTATAGTCTAGTCTATAGTCTAGTCTAGTCTAGTCTATAGTCTAGTCTATAGTCTAGTCTATAGTCTAGTCTATAGTCTAGTCTATAGTCTAGTCTATAGTCTAGTCTATAGTCTAGTCTATAGTCTAGTCTATAGTCTAGTCTATAGTCTAGTCTATAGTCTAGTCTATAGTCTATCTATAGTCTAGTCTATAGTCTAGTCTATAGTCTAGTCTATAGTCTAGTCTATAGTCTAGTCTATAGTCTAGTCTATAGTCTAGTCTATAGTCTAGTCTATAGTCGTCTATAGTCTAGTCTATAGTCTAGTCTATAGTCTAGTCTATAGTCTAGTCTATAGTCTAGTCTATAGTCTAGTCTATAGTCTAGTCTATAGTCTAGTCTATAGTCTAGTCTATAGTCTAGTCTATAGTCTAGTCTATAGTCTAGTCATAGTCTAGTCTATAGTCTAGTCTATAGTCTAGTCTATAGTCTAGTCTATAGTCTAGTCTATAGTCTAGTCTATAGTCTAGTCTATAGTCTAGTCTATAGTCTAGTCTATAGTCTAGTCTATAGTCTAGTCTATAGTCTAGTCTATAGTCTAGTCTATAGTCTAGTCTATAGTCTAGTCTATAGTCTAGTATATAGTCTAGTCTATAGTCTAGTCTATAGTCTAGTCTATAGTCTAGTCTATAGTCTAGTCTATAGTCTAGTCTATAGTCTAGTCTATAGTCTAGTCTATAGTCTAGTCTATAGTCTAGTCTATAGTCTAGTCTATAGTCTAGTCTATAGTCTAGTCTATAGTCTAGTCTATAGTCTAGTCTATAGTCTAGTCTATAGTCTAGTCTAGTCTATAGTCTAGTCTATAGTCTAGTCCATAGTCTAGTCTATAGTTTAGTCTAGTCTATAGTCTAGTCTATAGTCTAGTCTATAGTCTAGTCTATAGTCTAGTCTATAGTCTAGTCTATAGTCTAGTCTATAGTCTAGTCTATAGTCTAGTCTATAGTCTAGTCTAGTCTAGTCTATAGTCTAGTCTATAGTCTAGTCTATAGTCTAGTCTATAGTCTAGTCTATAGTCTAGTCTATAGTCTAGTCTATATCTAGTCTATAGTCTAGTCTATAGTCTAGTCTATAGTCTAGTCTATAGTCTAGTCTATAGTCTAGTCTATAGTCTATAGTCTAGTCTGATAGTCTAGTCTATAGTCTATAGTCTAGTCTATAGTCTAGTCTATAGTCTAGTCTAAGTCCAAGTCTATATCTAGTCTAGTCTATAGTCTAGTCTATAGTCTAGTCCATAGTCTAGTCTATAGTCTAGTCTATAGTAGTCTAGTCTATAGTCTAGTCTTAAGTCTGTCTATAGTTCAGTCTATAGTCTAGTCTATAGGCTAGTCTATAGTCTAGTCTATAGTCTAGTCTATAGTCTAGTCTATAGTCGTCTATAGCTAGTCTATTAGTCTAGTCTATAGTCTAGTCTATAGTCTAGTCTATAGTCTAGTCTATTAGTCTAGTCTATAGTCTAGTCATAGTCTAGTCTATAGTTAGTCTATAGTCTAGTCTAGTCTAGTCTATAGTCTAGTCTATAGTCTAGTCTATAGTCTAGTCTATAGTCTAGTCTATAGTCTAGTCTATAGTCTAGTCTATAGTCTAGTCTATAGTCTAGTCTATAGTCTAGTCTATAGTCTAGTCTATAGTCTAGTCTATAGTCTAGTCTATAGTATAGTCTATAGTCTAGTCTATAGTCTAGTCTATAGTCTTGTCTATAGCCTAGTCTATAGTCTAGTCTATAGTCTAATCTAGAGTCTAGTCTTTAGTCTAGTCTATAGTCTAGTCTATAGTCTCGTCTATGGTCTCGTCTATAGTCTCGTCTATAGTCTAGTCTATAGTCTAGTCTATAATCTTCTATATTCTAGTCTATGGTCTAGTTATTTATTAATTTTAAACATATTTTTCATTAATATCTCTTTCAAAAAATGTCTGTATTTTTTCTGTTATTAGTTCAAGTAAACTTTTAATAAATATTTAATTTCCAATTAGTTCCATTTTATCCGCCATCATCAATTTATTCTCCTATTAGTTCACAAGGTTAATTTGGTTTCTACTTAGTTATTGTTGTTGTTGTTGAGTTCACTTTGTATATATAGTCCATATAAAACGTTTTTAATCATTTATAATCAAGAATTCAAGTATTTTATTCTTTCTATTGCATTTAAAAATGAAAATTATGCGAGAGTTTAAACGAATGTACTTTTAATGAACTCACTTTCTGTGTGGTTGGTTTCTTTTTCTAAACTTTAGTTTGTGCATATAGAAATTATTTATTGTATTTTCCTCCTCTTAAGCACAGCAACAGCAAGAAACCTTGGAATCCATCCACATCATAATTTAACAAATGGTTATAACTACATAATAATGATAATACGACTACAGCAACTACATTCATTTATATATAAAATTGTTGTTGCTCTGTTTTAAAAGTTTTATTAGAATCTCGTTGAAGAGATTTATATAGAGGAGTGGCACGAGTGTTAGAGACAACTTGTTTTGTAGTTCCTAAGTGCGGGTCATAACCTTTTTTACAAGATAAATGTAAAACAGTGTATAAAACACAGCTGTCACGAGCAACAAATTTTTTACATAAACAGTGGAGTTCAAAAGGTTTTTCAAAGCAAGCAAGTTTATTAAGAGAAAACCTTGTCTAAAATGGACAAAATTATAGGGGTTTATTATCTGTTTATAGTTAGAGATTAAGAGGTCAATTACCCTGTAAATCGGTGGGAAATGTACTTAGTTATCAATGACACACTTTTTTACAGAAACACACTTTATTATTTTCAAGTTCAACCAATTTTTGTAACAAAACTTTATTTTATCTCTCTATAATACTTAATACTCAACATTGTTATCTGGAAATCCGCTAAAGATAAGTTTAACTCGAAGTACTACTTGTTAGTTGTGTCCTGTTACAGATGTAGTACTTATTTAGAATCAAGTGATTATTCCAATTTTTATTAATATAATTTCTATATTGATATCCGTCTTTGTCTGTTTCTGTTCTAGTTCTCATCTAGTTTAGTTCTAGTTCTGTTCTAGTTCTGTTCTAGTTCTGTTCTAGTTCTGTTCTAGTTCTGTTCTAGTTCTGTTCTAGTTCTGTTCTAGTTCTGTTCTAGTTCTGTTCTAGTTCTGTTCTAGTTCTGTTCTAGTTCTGTTCTAGTTCTGTTCTAGTTCTGTTCTAGTTCTGTTCTAGTTCTGTTCTAGTTCTGTTCTAGTTCTGTTCTAGTTCTGTTCTAGTTCTGTTCTAGTTCTGTTCTAGTTCTGTTCTAGTTCTGTTCTAGTTCTGTTCTAGTTCTGTTCTAGTTCTGTTCTAGTTCTGTTCTAGTTCTGTTCTAGTTCTGTTCTAGTTCTGTTCTAGTTCTGTTCTAGTTCTGTTCTAGTTCTGTTCTAGTTCTGTTCTAGTTCTGTTCTAGTTTCTGTTCTAGTTCTGTTCTAGTTCTGTTCTAGTTCTGTTCTAGTTCTGTTCTAGTTCTGTTCTAGTTCTGTTCTGTGTTCTAGTTCTGTTCTAGTTCTGTTCTAGTTCTGTTAGTTCTGTTCTAGTTCTGTTCTAGTTCTGTTCTAGTTCTGTTCTAGTTCTTCTAGTTTCTGTTCTAGTTCTGTTCTAGTTCTGTTCTAGTTCTGTTCTAGTTCTAGTTCTAGTTCTAGTTCTGTTTCTGTTCTAGTTCTGTTCTAGTTCTGTTCTAGTTCTGTTCTAGTTCTGTTCTAGTTCTTGTCTAGTTCTGTTCTAGTTCTGTTCTAGTTCTGTTCGGTTCTAGTTGTGTTCTAGTTTCAGTTCTAGTTCTGTTCTAGTTCTGTTCTAGTTCTGTTCTAGTTCTGTTCTAGTTGTGTTCTAGTTCTGCTCTAGTTCTGTTCTAGTACTGTTCTAGTTCTGTCTAGTTCTGTTATAGTTCTGATCTAGTTCTGTTCTAGTTCTGTTCTAGTTCTGTTCTCTGTTACTCTGTTTCTAGTTACTGTTCTAGTTCTGTTCTAGTTCTGTTTTAATTCTGTTCTAGTTCTGTTCTAGTTCTGTTCTAGTTCTGTTCTAGTTCTGTTCTAGTTCTGTTCTAGTTCTGTTCTAGTTCTGTTCTAGTTCTGTTCTAGTTCTGTTCTAGTTCTGTTCTAGTTCTGTTCTAGTTCTGTTCTAGTTCTGTTCTAGTTCTGTTCTAGTTCTGTTCTAGTTCTGTTCTAGTTCTGTTCTAGTTCTGTTCTAGTTCTGTTCTAGTTCTGTTCTAGTTCTGTTCTAGTTCTGTTCTAGTTCTGTTCTAGTTCTGTTCTAGTTCTGTTCTAGTTCTGTTCTAGTTCTGTTCTAGTTCTGTTCTAGTTCTGTTCTAGTTCTGTTTTAGTTCTGTTCTAGTTCTGTTCTAGTTCTGTTCTAGTTCTGTTCTAGTTCTGTTCTAGTTCTGTTCTAGTTCTGTTTTAGTTCAGTTCTAGTTCAGTTCTAATTCAGTTCTAGCTCAGTTCTCTTATTTTCTTTTTAGAGAAAAATATCGATAACATTTTTCTCTTTACAGGATATTTTGGATAAATTTTTCTATTTACAGAAAATTGCCGATAACTTTTATTTGACCATTATGTTCCACTGTTCACAGTATGTATTTGTTTTACCTTCTCTAATATTTTGTTGTTATGAGGTGATTTTGTATTTAAAATGTAACTATCTCTCTATATGAAGGTATACTACAGATGATATTACATAGTTGGGCTTTTAGATTTTTTGTTATTTCTTGTACTTTTTGTTATAATTTTTATATTCTCCCCATTTTCAAATAGACCTTGAAATATCAGCCATCACTTTTACAAACAACATTACAGGCGATTATTATCAACATCCTCTGTCTCCTTCTTCTCCTTATTCATTGTATTTTCATCATGGTTAAGGCCGTTTTAGGAAATGTCAATTTTACACTTACACAATGACAAATTTTGTAATACTTATGTATGCTGGTGTTAGTGGAATTGTATATAAAAGTGTTAGTGGTAGTTTGTGTAAAATATAAATAATTTTCATGTCGTTTTTCTTTCGATTTTATAGAGTGAAATTAATTTTTATGTTTTAATTGACAGCAAGTTGATGATTGATTTTTAGAATAATAAAAAAAAATACAACTATTTCATATTGGAAATTATCATTTTAACACTTAAATATAATAAATATGAAAATTAGGTTACAAAAGTGAAATTATGAAATGTTTGTTTTATTTTCTTGACAATTTGGCACAAATAAGTATTTGCCAAAAAGTAACAACAGCTGTCAATGGAATGACATTTTAAAATATGAAGCTATTAAAGTGATACAAGCACTTATGGTTTCAAAAATGTGGGAACTATTAGAAAATTTTAATAAAATTTTTTAAATATTTAAGAGAAATATTATTTTACCCATTTAATATTTAAAATTTGTTTTTAATATTATTTTTATTTTCTATTTCAGGTAATTGTTGTTCTATATTAAGCAAATAATTTGCCATATCTTGAGTAAGTTAGATTTTATTGTTATATCTTTTAAATATTTAAAAATATATAAAAATTTCACCATAAATTTTAGAAAAAAAACAGGAAATTCTTTTTTATATTATAGAAACATTAAGAAAAACAAAATATATTTATAATATTTGTATTTGAAATTATTTTTAAAGAAATTTTTCTAAATATTTACTAAAAATAAACAAGAAATCCCGAATGGAAAAGTTATTGTTATTTATTTTTTGGTTTAGGACAGACGGATATATTGTCACTTAAATTCTGTTGACTCATGGGGAAAGTGTTGATACCCTACAAAAAAGTAATAGGTATAGGTGAACTTGTTAATCTTTTGACTAATTCAAACTAGAGCAGAACTAGAACTAGAAAAGAGCTAGAAAAATTCTAAAGCAGAACTAGAACTAGAAAAGAGCTAGAAAAAAGCAGAACTAAGACAGACTAAAACAGAACTAAGACAGACTAAAACAGAACTAGAACAGAACCATAACAGAACTAGAACAGAACTAGAACAGAACTAGAACAGAACTAGAACAGAACTAGAACAGAAATAGCACAGAACTAGAACAGAACTAGAACAAAACTAGAACAAAACTAGAACAGAACTAGAACAGAACTAGAACAGAACTAGAACACTAGAACAGAACTAGAACAGAACTAGAACAGAACTAGAACAGAACTAGAACAGAACTAGAACAGAACTAGAACAGAACTAGAACAGAACTAGAACAGAACTAGAACAGAACTAGAACAGAACTAGAGCAGAACTAGAACAGAACTAGAACAGAACTAGAACAGAACTAGAACAGAACTAGAACAGAACTAGAACAGAACTAGAACAGAACTAGAACAGAACTAGAACAGAACTAGAACAGAACTAGAACAGAACTAGAACAAAACTAGAACAGAACTAGAACAGAACTAGAACAGAACTAGAACAGAACTAGAACAGAACTAGAACAGAACTAGAACAGAACTAGAACAGAACTAGAACAAAACTAGAACAGAACTAGAACAGAACTAGAACTAAACTAGAACAGAACTAGAACAGAACTAGAACAGAACTAGAACAGAACTAGAACAGAACTAGAACTAGACAACTAGAACAGAACTAGAACAGAACTAGAACAGAACTAGAACGAACTACATAACTAGAACAGAACTAGAACAGAACTAGAACAGAACTAGAACAGAACTAGAACAGAACTAGAACAGAACTAGACAGAACTAGAACAGAACTAGAACAGAACTAGAACAGAACTAGAACAAGAACTAGAACAGAACTAGAACAGAACTAGAACAGAACTAGAACAGAACTAGAACAGAAACTAGAACAGAACTAGAACAGAACTAGAACAGAACTAGAACAGAACTAGAACAGAACTAGAACAGAACTAGAACAGAACTAGAACAGAACTAGAACAGAACTAGAACAGAACTAGAACCTAGAACGAGAACAGAAACTAGAACAGAACTAGAACAGAACTAGAACAGAACTAGAACAGAACTAGAACAGAACTAGAAACAGAACAGAACTAGAACAGAACTAGAACTAAACTAGAACAGAACTAGAACAGAACTAGAACAGAACTAAACAGAACTAGAACAGAACTAGAACAGAACTAGAACTAGAACAGAACTAGAACAGAACTAGAACAGAACTAGAACAGAACTAGAACAGAACTAGAACAGAACTAGAACAGAACTAGAACAGAACTAGAACAGAACTAGAACAGAACTAGAACAGAACTAGAACAGAACTAGAACAGAACTAGAACAGAACTAGAACAGAACTAGAACAGAACTAGAACAGAACTAGAACAGAACTAGAACAAACTAGAACAAACTAGAACAGAAACTAGAACAGAACTAGAACAGAACTAGAACAGAACTAGAACAGAACTAGAACAGAACTAGAACAGAACTAGAACAGAACTAAACAGAACAGAACAGAACTAGAGAACTAGAACAGAGCTAGAACAGAACTAGAACAGAACTAGAACAGAACTAGAACAGAACTAGAACAGAACTAGAACAGAACTAGAACAGAACTAGAACAGAACTAGAACAGAACTAGAACAGAACTAGAACAGAGTAGAACTAAATAGAAAAGAACTTTAACAGAACTAGAACTGAAAAAATGATATTTTATTGAAAATTTTCTATAAAAAAACTTGTATTTCGTTAATCTCTTGTTAAAATATATGAAGTGTGCAAAAATATTCCACTTCGACGGGTCATTAACCCACTATTTGTTTATTTTGAACCTTTTTATAAATTCTCCGTTGACATTGACTTTTATTTAAATAAAAACAATATATGTTATTCTCATTTTTATATTTAGTTGTTATTTTATTTTTCACAATAAAAAAAAAATGTTTTCGAAATTTTCGCAATATTTTTATTGTTTCTTATAGTAAACCTTTTGTTATTTTTGTGGCCCGCTAGATTTGCGTAAAAATTAACCCATTAAGCGGTATGAAACAAAAATATTTAAAAGATAAAAATAAATAGAAAATATAGTATAATGAATAAATGAAAACAGACAAATAATAAATATATTTTAAAAAAATTTGCATTACGTGTCCTAAACTCATGTGACACAATTGGGGCATAGATTTCCTCCTCTAACAAAATCTCTGACGTGGCCCAAAAAAGAAATTATCATGAAAAATATATTCATATGATTCGCTAATTTCATTCAAATTTTTGCAACAGGTGAGAAAAACATCAAGTGACACATAAAATTATAGATAAATTAAAAGAAAATTATTTAATAAATGCCAAAAGTTAACTGGAAATTGTGTGAAAAAATATCTGATAATATATAATAAATTTTCCTTAAAAATAACCTTAAATGGTCATGTTTTTTTTTTTTTTTTTTTTGTGTCACGGTTGATGGCAAATATTTTCGCTTTTTTATGTGGTTTTCTCTCGCTTTTTTCATGGTGTGTGAATGAAAATTTATTAACGTTATTAATTTTATAATTACAAAGAAAAAACATAAATAACCACTTGAAATTTTTAAGTATTGAATCATAAAAATTTATATATTTTCTTAGAAATTATTCTTAAAAAAAACATGCAAGCAACATTAAAAGAATATTAAATATTTTAAAAATTTAGTGAAATTAAAGATATTTTGTTTTATCTCTTACCACAACTTATGTTTCCTATGATAGAGAGTTTTGCATATATTATTATTGCATCAAATAGAGAAATCCCCTTTTTCACAATATGCTGTTAATAAACTAAACCGCTGGTTATTCCCCTAATGTTTCTATATAATTTTTTTTATAATTTTTAAACTTAACCACAATAATTGATTTCTTAATAAATCATTTAAAAACACCAAAGAAACTAAAATTGTTGTTCAACGCAACCATATGATAAACTAACAATCATTCAGTCAAAACTAGCCACGAGTTTATGACGCTATAGTCGACACCCTATGCGGCCTTAATATTTGGTTCTAATATCCTATAGTCTAGTCTCTTGTTTCCTGAATGTTCAACCCTAAATTTAGTAAATATGTCCACTAAATATAGTGTCGTTAAAGTAACGACCTCACAGTCGATGCTAATATTGACTTAATTAGACTAGACTATAGACTAGACTATAGACTAGACTATAGACTAGACTATAGACTAGACTATAGACTAGACTATAGACTAGACTATAGACTAGACTATAGACTAGACTATAGACTAGACTATAACCAGACTATAGACTAGACTATAGACTAGACTATAGACCAGACTATAGACTAGACTATAGACTAGACTATAGACTAGACTATAGACTAGACTATAGACTAGACTATAGACTAGACTATAGACTAGACTATAGACTAGACTATAGACTAGACTATAGACTAGACTATAGACTAGACTATAGACTAGACTATAGACTAGACTATAGACTAGACTATAGACTAGACTATAGACTAGACTATAGACTAGACTATAGACTAGACTATAGACTAGACTATAGACTAGACTATAGACTAGACTATAGACTAGACTATAGACTAGACTATAGACTAGACTATAGACTAGACTATAGACTAGACTATAGACTAGACTATAGACTAGACTATAGACTAGACTATAGACTAGACTATAGACTACTAGACTAGACTATAGACTAGACTATAGACTAGACTATAGACTAGACTATAGACTACTATAGACTATACTATAGACTATAGACTAGACTATAGACTAGACTATAGACTAGACTATAGACTAGACTATATACTAGACTATACTATAGACTAGACTAGAGACTAGGCTAGACTATAGACTAGGCTAGACTATAAACTAGGCTAGACTATAGACTAGGCTAGACTATAGACTAGGCTAGACTATAGACTAGACTATAGACTAGACTAGACTATAGACTAGACTAGACTATAGACTATAGACTATAGACTATAGACTAGACTAGACTATAGACTAGACTAGACTATACTGTAGACTAGACTAGACTAGACTAGACTAGACTAGACTAGACTAGACTAGACTAGACTAACTAGACTAACTAGACTATACTATACTATACTATACTATACTATACTATACTATACTATACTATACTATACTATACTATCTATACTATACTATACTATACTATACTATACTATACTATACTATACTATACTATACTATACTATACTATACTATCTATACTATACTATACTATACTATACTATACTATACTATACTATACTATACTATACTATACTATACTATACTATACTATACTATACTATACTATACTATACTATACTATACTATACTATCTATACTATACTATACTATACTATACTATACTATACTATACTATACTATACTATACGATACTATACTATACTATACTATACTATACTATCTATACTATACTATACTATACTATACTATACTATACTATACTATACTATACTATACTATACTATACTATACTATACTATACTACTATACTATACTATACTATACTATACTATACTATACTATACTATACTATACTATACTATACTATACTATACTATACTATACTATACTATACTATACTATACTATACTATACTATACTATACTATACTATACTATACTATACAACTTACTATACTATACTATACTATACTATACTATACTATACTATACTATACTATACTATACTATACTATACTATACTATACTATACTATACTATACTATACTATACTATACTATACTATACTATACTATACTATACTATACTATACTATACTATACTATACTATACTATACTATACTATACTATACTATACTATACTATACTATACTATACTATACTATACTATACTATACTATACTATACTATACTATACTATACTATCTATACTATACTATACTATACTATCTATACTATACTATACTATACTATACTATACTATACTATACTATACTATACTATACTATACTATACTATACTATACTATACTATACTATACTATACTATACTATACTATACTATACTATACTATACTATACTATACTATACTATACTATACTATACTATACTATACTATACTATACTATACTATACTATACTATCTATACTATACTATACATACTTACTATACTATACTATACTATACTATACTATACTATACTATACTATACTACTATACTATACTATACTATACTATACTATACTATACTATACTATACTATACTATACTATACTATACTATACTATACTATACTATACTATACTATACTATACTAACTATCTATACTATACTATACTATACTATACTATACTATACTATACTATACTATACTATACTATACTATACTATACTACTATACTATACTATACTATACTATACTATACTATACTATACTATACTATACTATACTATACTATACTATACTATACTATACTACTATACTATACTATACTATACTATACTATACTATACTATACTATACTTTTTTTTTTTTTTTTTTTTTTTTTTTTATTTTTATATTATTTATTTGTACAATTGTGTGTTTTGTTAACAATATGTACAATACAAAATTATTAGAAATAAATTAAAATTTGATAAAATCATCATCTTAGGCGTAGCAATCACATCAGGGTATATATCGGAAATCTTCATTTTTCTTGGCACGTCTGATGTCTTATCTTCCGGAAAGAGAGGTTTTCATCTACGATCATATTCCATGTTCCATGTGATTTATATGCTTTGTTTCAATTAGTTTTTGTTTTATTATTTATTTCAATTATTCATTTGATTATCATTTCTTATATATGTAAGTGAATTCTAATTATTCCCCGCGAAGCTATTCAGCTTGTCCGCAGGATACTATACTACTATACTATACTATACTATACTACTATACTATACTATACTATACTATACTATACTATACTATACTATACTATACTACTATACTATACTATACTATACTATACTATACTATACTATACTATACTATACTATATACTATACTATACTACTATACTATACTATACTATACTATACTATACTATACTATACTATACTATACTATACTATCTATACTATACTATACTATACTATACTATACTATACTATACTATACTATACTATACTATACTATACTATACTATACTATACTATACTATACTATACTATACTATACTATACTATACTATACTATACTATACTATACTATACTATACTATACTATACTATACTATCTATACTATACTATACTATACTATACTATACTATACTATACTATACTATACTATACTATACTATACTATACTATACTATACTACTATACTATACTATACTATACTATACTATACTATACTATACTATACTATACATACTATACTATACTATACTATACTATACTATACTATACTATACTATACTATACTATACTATACACTATACTAACTATACTATACTATACTATACTATACTATACTATACTATACTATACTATACTATACTATACTATACTATACTATACTATACTATACTATACTATACTATACTATACTATACTATACTATATACTATACTATACTATACTACTATACTATCTATACTATACTATACTATACTATACTATACTATACTATACTATACTATACTATACTATACTATACTATACTATACTATACTATACTATACTATACTATACTATACTATACTATACTATACTATACTATACTATACTATACTATACTATACTCTACTATACTATACTATACTATACTATACTATACTATACTATACTATACTATACTATACTATACTATACTATACTATACTATACTATACTATACTATACTAGACTATACTATACTATACTATACTATACTATCTATACTATACTATACTATACTATACTATACTATACTATACTATACTATACTATACTATACTATCTATACTATACTATACTATACTATACTATACTATACTATACTATACTATACTATACTATACTATACTATACTATACTAACTATACTATACTATACTATACTATACTATACTATACTATACTATACTATACTATACTATACTATACTATACTATACTATACTATCTATACTATACTATACTATACTATACTACTATACTATACTATACTATACTATACTATACTATACTATACTATACTATACTATACTATCTATACTATACTATCTATACTATACTATACTATACTATACTATACTATACTAACTATACTATACTATACTATACTATACTATACTATACTATACTATACTATACTATACTATACTATACTATAGACTATCTATAGACTAGACTATAGACCAGACTATAGACTAGACTATAGGCTATAACTAGACTATAGACTAGACTATAGACTAGACTATAGACTAGACTATAGACTAGACTATAGACTAGACTATAGACTAGACTATAGACTAGACTATAGACTAGACTATAGACTAGACTATAGACTAGACTATAGACTAGACTATAGACTAGACTATAGACTAGACTATACTAGACTATAGACTAGACTATAGACGAGACTATAGACAGACTATAGACTAGACTATAGACTAGACTATAGACTAGACTATAGACTAGACTATAGACTAGACTATAGACTCGACTATAGACTAGACTTTAGACTAGACTATAGACTAGACTATAGACTTGACTATAGACCAGACTATAGACTAGACTATAGACTAGACTATAGACTAGACTATAGACTAGACTATAGACTAGACTATAGACTAGACTATAGACTAGACTATAGACTAGACTATAGACTTGACTATAGACTATAGACTAGACTATAGACTAGACTATAGACTAGACTATAGACTAGACTATAGACTAGACTATAGACAGACTAGACTTAGACTAGACTATAGACTAGACTATAGACTAGACTATAGACTAGACTATAGACTAGACTATAGACTAGACTATAGACTAGACTATAGACTAGACTATAGACTAGACTATAGACTAGACTATAGACTAGACTATAGACTAGACTATAGACTAGACAATAGACTAGACTATAGACTAGACTATAGACTAGACTATAGACAAGACTATAGACTAGACTATAGACTAGACTATAGACTAGACTATAGACTAGACTATAGACTAGACTATAGACTAGACTATAGACTAGACTATAGACTAGACTATAGACTAGACTATAGACTAGACTATAGACTAGACTATAGACTAGACTATAGACTAGACTATAGACTAGACTATAGACTAGACTATAGACTAGACTATAGACTAGACTATAGACTAGACTATAGACTAGACTATAGACTCGACTATAGACTAGACTATAGACTAGACTATAGACTAGACTATAGACTAGACTATAGACTAGACTATAGACTAGACTATAGACTAGAGTATAGACTAGAGTATAGACTAGACTATAGACTAGACTATAGACTAGACTATAGACTAGACTATAGACTAGACTATAGACTAGACTATAGACTAGACTATAGACTAGACTATAGACTAGACTATAGACTAGACTATAGACTAGACTATAGACTAGACTATAGGCTACACTATATTATATTTATAGTCGGCACTATAGTTGACTATAGTCAACTCTATTGGGGACTCTATAGTTGAGTGTAATCGACCCTATAATCTAATCTATAGTCAACAATCTAGTCAAGCTATAGTGGACTTTATAGTCTACACTCTAGTCGACTCTATAGTAGAGTCTATAGTCGACACTATCGTCGACTCTGTCTACAATATAGTCGACAGTAAAGTAAACTCTATAGTGGTCCGTATAGTCGATATATTATGGACACTATAGTCTATAGCGACTCTACAAAGTGGATTGAAAGGATCTAGAAAGAACGGAAATAGTTTGGTTGTTCTATGCTGATTGGTGTACTTTTTCTAAATTTCAAAAATTCCATCACTGACCTTAGTTACTTGTTTTCCAAATGTTTCCAACATTTTTAAATAAAGGCCAATTATACTTAAAGTAATGGAATTCTAAAGAATTTGTTTTTTTATATTTAAACCCAAAAGAATGTTAAAATTACTTAAAAATTTAAATGGATTATTTTTGCCTAATTGATTTTTTCAGGCAAAAATTTTCTTTTTGATGAATTACATACTGACTACAGTACAAAGTATGTATTTGTTTCGTACTATAATGATTTTTCTTACTTTTTTCTATAATATTTATTTTCTAGTTTTATTTTTTTTTTTTTTTTGCTTTTCATTTTCAAAGATTTTTAACCTTGACCATGATATGTACTACGTTGTAGTGTATAACAAGAAATTGATACTAAGTTGCATGTTTAAATTTGAAAAAAAGGAAAATATTTAAATAGATTCTGTTGAAAGAAAAAATAATAAGAAATTGAAGGAACCAAAGATTTAAAAAGTAAACATTAGCATGAAAGTTTAAAGATTTCCATTACTATATAATAAACAAATTTTTAATTCTTGTAATTCATCTGGTCCTATCATTACTACACGAATTCTAAGTAATGCAGATAGTATATAGTGGTCACTAAGAAAGTTACCAGTAATGCCATGCAATTATCAGGTTGTTACTGAATAACCTAACATTTACATATTGCATAATGGACCCTTTACTTCTATTGTTCCTAGGGTTACAGTAACCTTTCTGCATGTTACCTCTTTTCCATATTTGATGACGCATTTGTGACTATCTGCAAGTATTACTCAATTTAAATAATTTATTTTTTTTTCTAGTTTGTAATCATTTTCCTTCTTCGAAATTGACACTTTCTATTTAACAAATTTTGTAGGTTTTTCTATTTTAGAAAAACTGGCACGCGATATCTAATTTTTATAATCAAAACAAAAAAAAATGAGAGACAATCACCACAACTTGATTCTTACTATAAAATTAAACAAAAATACTTTGTATTTTATTGAAAAAAGGCAAATATCAGAAAAAGATTAGATTCAAATTGTCGATGAAATTGTTTGCCTTTATAATGCCCAAAAAAAAAATATTGTCAAACAATCATCTTAAAGTCGTCACTATAGTTGACTCTGTAGTCTACTCTACAGTCGTCTCTATAGTCGACACTATAGTCAAGCACTGTAGACGACTCTATAGTCGTCTCTATTGTCGACTCTATAGTCGACTCTATTGTCGACTCTATAGTCGAATCTATTGCCGACTCTATAGTCGACTATGTAATAAGACTATATAGTCGACTCTATTGCCGACTATAGAGTCGACTAAAGAGTCGACTATAGAGTCGGCAATAGAGTCGACTATAGAGTCGACAATAGAGTCTATAGTCGAGTCTATAGTCTGGACTATAGTCTAGTCTATAGTCTAGTCTATAGTATAGTCTATAGTCTAATCTATAGTCTAATCTATAGCTAAATCTATAGTCTAGTCTTAGTCTAGTCTATAGTCTAGTCTATAGTCTAGTCATAGTCTAGTCTAGTTAGTCTATAGTCCTAGTAGTCTATAGTCTAGTCTATAGTCTAGTCTATAGTCTAGTCTATAGTCTAGTCTATAGTCTAGTCTATAGTCTAGTCTATAGTCTAGTCTATAGTCTAGTCTATAGTCTAGTCTATAGTCTAGTCTATAGTCTAGTCTATAGTCTAGTCTATAGTCTAGTCTATAGTCTAGTCTATAGTCTAGTCTATAGTCTAGTCTATAGTCTAGTCTATAGTCTAGTCTATAGTCTAGTCTATAGTCTAGTCTATAGTCTAGTCTAGTCTAGTCTATAGTCTAGTCTAGTCTATAGTCTAGTCTATAGTCTAGTCTATAGTCTAGTCTATAGTCTAGTCTATAGTCTAGTCTATAGTCTAGTCTATAGTCTAGTCTAGTCTATAGTCTAGTCTAGTCTATAGTCTAGTCTAGTCTATAGTCTATATAGTCTAGTCTATAGTCTAGTCTATAGTCTAGTCTATAGTCTAGTCTATAGTCTAGTCTATAGTCTAGTCTATAGTCTAGTCTAGTCTATAGTCTATATAGTCTAGTCTATAGTCTAGTCTATAGTCTAGTCTATAGTCTAGTCTATAGTCTAGTCTATAGTCTAGTCTATAGTCTAGTCTATAGTCTAGTCTATAGTCTAGTCTATAGTCTAGTCTATAGTCTAGTCTATAGTCTAGTCTATAGTCTAGTCTATAGTCTAGTCTATAGTCTAGTCTATAGTCTAGTCTATAGTCTAGTCTATAGTCTAGTCTATAGTCTAGTCTATAGTCTAGTCTATAGTCTAGTCTATAGTCTAGTCTATAGTCTAGTCTATAGTCTAGTCTATAGTCTAGTCTATAGTCTAGTCTATAGTCTAGTCTATAGTCTAGTCTATAGTCTAGTCTATAGTCTAGTCTATAGTCTAGTCTATAGTCTAGTCTATAGTCTAGTCTATAGTCTAGTCTATAGTCTAGTCTATAGTCTAGTCTATAGTCTAGTCTATAGTCTAGTCTATAGTCTAGTCTATAGTCTAGTCTATAGTCTAGTCTATAGTCTAGTCTATAGTCTAGTCTATAGTCTAGTCTATAGTCTAGTCTATAGTCTAGTCTAGTCTAGTCTATAGTCTAGTCTATAGTCTAGTCTATAGTCTAGTCTATAGTCTAGTCTATAGTCTAGTCTATAGTCTAGTCTATAGTCTAGTCTATAGTCTAGTCTATAGTCTAGTCTATAGTCTAGTCTATAGTCTAGTCTATAGTCTAGTCTATAGTCTAGTCTATAGTCTAGTCTATAGTCTAGTCTATAGTCTAGTCTATAGTCTAGTCTATAGTCTAGTCTATAGTCTAGTCTATAGTCTAGTCTATAGTCTAGTCTATAGTCTAGTCTATAGTCTAGTCTATAGTCTAGTCTATAGTCTAGTCTATAGTCTAGTCTATAGTCTAGTCTATAGTCTAGTCTATAGTCTAGTCTATAGTCTAGTCTATAGTCTAGTCCATAGTCTAGTCTATAGTCTAGTCCATAGTCTAGTCTATAGTCTAGTCTAGAGTCTAGTCTAGAGTCTAGTCTAGAGTCTAGTCTAGAGTCTAGTCTAGTGTCTAGTCTAGAGTCTAGTCTAGAGTCTAGTCTAGAGTCTCTATAGTCGACTCTATTGCCGACTCTATAGTCGACTCTTTAGTCGACTTTATATTCGACTTATTATCGAATCTATAGTATACTACATAGTCGACTCTATAGTAGACTATATAGTAGACTATATAGTCGACTCTATAGTAGACTATATAGTCGACTCTACAGTAGACTATATAGTCGACGCTATTAGACTATAGTCGACTTTATACTAGACTGTATAGTCGACTCTATAGTAGACTATATAGTCGACTCTATAGTAGACTATATAGTCGATTCCATAGTAGACTATATGGTCGGCTCTATAGTAGACTATATAGTCGACTCTATAGTAGACTATATAGTCGACTCTATAGTAGACTATATAGTAAACTATATAGTCGACACTATTGTTGACTCTATAATGGGCTGTATAGCAGACACTTAAGTCAACTCTTTAGATGACTCTTTAGTCGACCCTATAGTAGACTATATACTCGGCTCTATAGTAGACAATATAGTCGACTCTATAGTAGACTACGTAGTCGACACTACTGTTGACTCTAAAGTCGACATTATAGTCGACTCTATAGGCGTCACCATAATCAACTCTATGTATAGTGGACTCTATAGTTGACCCTATAGTTGACTCTGTAGTTGACCCTATAGTCGACTTTATTCGAGTCTATAGTCAACTTTTTAGTAGACTCTTTAGTCAATACTATAGTCCAACCTATAGTCGACTCTATAGTTGACTCTATAGTCGACATTATAGTCGACTCTATTGTCGATATAGGGTTTTTCAAATTATTTCACTCGTTTTTATGGGAAACCCTTAATTATTTCAACAAGTTTTTTGTTTTATTCAGCTTAAATTTTATTATATCGTATGTCACTCTCAATTCCAAGTATTTAATTATTTCGGAAAAAAAGCAACTCAATTAAAAAAAGACAATACAATTTTTGTGCAAAAAATAAAATTATAATAATGAACGAAAGGAAAAAAAAACTGCAAACACAAACAATTTAAAATGATTGAAGTATTTTCATGTGTGTGGAATATTTTTGGTGACATAATAAAATTAAACAATATTAAATAATAATCGTAACAGTAATAAATAACAATAAGATAAATAAAAAAAAATCCGCCGCAATAGAGAATAATAAATAAATTAATTAATTTATCAGAGGTAAATAAACTATTAGATTTTTCTGGAGTTCTTTACATTTTCTACTTTAAAATTTTACGCCAAATCTCTAACTAAATATTTGTGAATAAATTCTTTTCTCGCTAATAATTAAAAATATTTCGTATATAATTTCAAAGTAAATAACAATTTTTTTTTTTTTTAGATAAAAAGTATAAATCTCTGTGCAAATTTCCGTTGTATTTATTTACAATTGTCTAAGAAAATTTAAAAAGATGTATTTATGGTTACAGGCTTTCCAAGAATTTTAATTTTTTTAAATTCCAATTTCCGGTATCTTTGGGGAAAATCTCTTAAGACGATTTTTTTATATAAAATTTTTATCATGTTATAGTTCTTTATATTGACATTTTGAAATTTAAACTATTTAAATACATACACACATTTTTCACAATTGGACTTTAACATAACGGGAAAAGTTTTATGATTCATAAAAATTTTTATTATCGTAAATTTAAATTAAGTATTTGAAAGATAAATGTTTCTTCAAATATTATATATTAAGAATAATACAACAGAATTTTACAGAATTTTCTAATTGTTTTTGAGAAATTTTCATTCATACTAGAACTGAACTAGAACTGAACTAGAACTGAACTAGAACTGAACTAGAACAGAACTTGAACAGAACTAGAATTGAACTAGAACTGAACTAGAACTGAACTAGAACTGAACTAGAACTGAACTAGAACTGAACTAGAACAGAACTGGAACAGAACTAGAATTGAACTAGAACAGAACTAGAACAGAACTAGAACAGAACTAGAACAGAACTAGAACTGAACTAGAACAGAACTAGAATAGAACTAGAACTGAACTAGAACTGAACTAGAACAGAACTAGAACAGAACTAGAACAGAACTAGAACAGAACTAGAACAGAACTAGAACAGAACTAGAACAGAACTAGAACAGAACTAGAACAGAACTAGAACAGAACTAGAACAGAACTAGAACAGAACTAGAACAGAAATAGAACAGAACAGAAATAGAACAGAACTAGAACAGAACTAGAACAGAACAGAAATAGAACAGAACTAGAACAGAACTAGAATAAAACTAGAACAGAACTAGAACAGAACTATAACAGAACTAGAACTAGAACAGAACTAGAACAGAACTAGAACAGAACTAGAACAGAACTAGAACAGAACTAGAACAGAACTAGAACAGAACTAGAACAGAACTAGAACAGAACTAGAACAGAACTAGAACAGAACTAGAACAGAACTAGAACAGAAACTAGAACAGAACTAGAACAGAACTAGAACAGAACTAGAACAGAACTAGAACAGAACTAGAACAGAACTAGAACCATTAACTAAAACTGTACACTAAAACTGAACTACAAAACTGAATTCTAGAACTGATCCTAGAACTGAATCTAGAACTGAACTAAGAAACTGAACTTAGAACTGAACTAGAACTGAACTATAACTGAACTAGAACTGAACTAGAACTGCACTAGAACTGAACTAGAATCTGAACTAGAATGAACTAGAACTGAACTAGAACTGAACTAGAACTGAACTAGAACTGAACTAGAACTGAACTAGAACTGAACTAGAACTGAACTAGAAACTGAACTAGAACTGAACTAGAACTGAAATCGACTGAACTAAGAACTGAAACTAGAACTGACCTAGAAACTGAACTAAGAACTAGAACTGAACTAGAACTGAGCTAGAACTGAGCTAGAACTGAACTAGAACTGAGCTAGAACTGAACTAGAACTGAACTAGAACTGAACTAAAACTGAACTAAAACTGAACTAGAACTGAACTAGAACTGAACTAGAACTGAACTAGAACTGAACTAGAACTGAACTAGAACTGAACTAGAACTGAACTAGAACTGAACTAGAACTGAACTAGAACTGAACTAGAACTGAACTAGAACTGAACTAGAACTGAACTAGAACTGAACTTGAACTGAACTAGAACTGAACTAGAACTGAACTAGAACTGAACTAGAACTGAACTAGAACTGAACTAGAACTGAACTAGAACTGAACTAGAACTGAACTAGAACTGAACTAAAACTGAACTAGAACTGAACTAGAACTGAACTAGAACTGAACTAGATCTGAACTAGAACTAGAACTGAACTAGAACTGCAATAATAAATTTATGAAAATTAAAAGATATTGGAAATCCAACTGGAAATGTCTTCGTTATGCAATTGGAAATGATGTAATGATGCTAATCAATCTGGTTTTAATTCTCCAAAATTTGGAAATCTTTAATTGTTTTTCGTTTTACAATATCAACAACATTAACGTGAACGTCATTCTTTGGTATTTCAGATGCAAATTTTATCTTAAATAGTTAACAAATAAATCAACGATGATTTGCGTGCGTCACTAACAACAAATTTGAATAAAAGATAACTGGATCTGGTGAAATTTAAATTAAAACCAGTTATTATTGGAATTTTTGAATAGATCAAATTTAAATTGTTTCAATTTTAAGCTGCTTTTCCTAAATCTTTATTTATCGAGTAAGAGTTCAAATGGCAACCTGTAAACAGATAGTCATTGCGGTGATTTACTGAATAATGAATTTATTTAAAATAATTTTATCTGCCAAAAGATATGACGACTTCATCTTTCTCTTGGTGCACGAAGTAGTTTTAAAATCCGATGCATTTCAAACTCTGGCGCCGTTTTATAACGTTTAATATTTATGACAGCGTTTCAAAAGGATTTTTTGTATACATATGTAAATATGTAATTACCATTATCAGCTTTTATCCTGTTAAAAATTATGTATTGATAAAACAAATGAGGGCTTAGGTAGTCCTATAATAAATAAGATCTTAAACGAATTTATTTCATTTGAAAATATTTTCTAATATTATATTTTATTTTCAATATTATCGGCAAAACGCCAACGGTTACGATACGTTATCAATTTTACATTAACATTATACCTATTACAACTTGATTAAAATACCTGTCACCCAACTAAAACCATTTGCCGCAACATGACATTTTAAGCCTGTCATAAAAATAAATGTTAATCTAACTAATTAGTAGCGCAGGGCTGTAAAACAAATTTGCAACAGAGCATTTTTCCCAACAATTTACGATATAAAAAATAACAAAACAGAACTGCGCACCAAATGAGAGAAAAACGCCACACTCTTATGTAAAGAGAGAAAATAAAGTGGGAGAGAGGAAATTTCATTGAATAAATCCTAAAGATACAAAAGAAACATGTGTAAAAAAGGTTAAGTGCTCTTATCAAGAACAGCTGATTAGTACATTAGCTCGTTCTACTAGTACATATAAAATGTATCTAAGAAATAGAAAATTTAGTTTACAAAAAGTAATTGCACCAGGCATGGAAAATTGAAATTTTGAAATGGTACTAATTTATAACAAATTGAGTGCTCTTAGATTTTAAAATGCTAAACCGATAGACTAGGGACTAGCTTATAGACACCTATGGAATAGACTATAGACTAGACTATAGACTACTATAGACTAGACTATAGACTAGACTATAGACTAGACTATAGACTAGACTATAGACTAGACTATAGACTAGACTATAGACTATACTATAGACCTATAGACTAGACTATAGACTAGACTATAGACTAGACTATAGACTAGACGAGACTAGACTATAGACTAGACTATATAGACTAGACTATAGACTAGACTATAGACTAGACTATAGACTAGACTATAGACTAGACTATAGACTAGACTATAGACTAGACTATAGACTAGACTATAGACTAGACTATAGACTAGACTATAGACTAGACTATAGACTAGACTATAGACTAGACTATAGACTAGACTATAGACTAGACTATAGACGACTATAGACTAGACTATAGACTAGACTATAGACTAGACTATAGACTAGACTATAGACTAGACTATAGACTAGACTATAGACTAGACTATAGACTAGACTATAGACTAGACTATAGACTAGACTATAGACTAGACTATAGACTAGACTATAGACTAGACTATAGACTAGACTATAGACTAGACTATAGACTAGACTATAGACTAGACTATAGACTAGACTATAGACTAGACTATAGACTAGACTATAGACTAGACTATAGACTAGACTATAGACTAGACTATAGACTAGACTATAGACTAGACTATAGACTAGACTATAGACTAGACTATAGACTAGACTATAGACTAGACTATAGACTAGACTATAGACTAGACTATAGACTAGACTATAGACTAGACTATAGACTAGACTATAGACTAGACTATAGACTAGACTATAGACTAGACTATAGACTAGACTATAGACTAGACTATAGACTAGACTATAGACTAGACTATAGACTAGACTATAGACTAGACTATAGACTAGACTATAGACTAGACTATAGACTAGACTATAGACTAGACTATAGACTAGACTATAGACTAGACTATAGACTAGACTATAGACTAGACTATAGACTAGACTATAGACTAGAACTATAGACTAGACTATAGACTAGACTATAGACTAGACTATAGACTAGACTATAGACTAGACTATAGACTAGACTATAGACTAGACTATAGACTAGACTATAGACTAGACTATAGACTAGACTATAGACTAGACTATAGACTAGACTATAGACTAGACTATAGACTAGACTATAGACTAGGACTATAGACTAGACAATAGACTAGACTATAGACTAGACTATAGACTAGACTATAGACTAAACTATAGACTAGACTAGTCTATAGACTAGACTATAGACTAGACTATAGACTAGACTAGTCTATAGACTAGACTATAGACTAGACTATAGACTAGACTATAGACTAGACAAATAGACTATAGACTAGACTATAGACTAGACTATAGACTAGACTATAGACTAGACTATAGACTAGACTATGACTAGACTATAGACTAGACTATAGACTAGACTATAGACTAGACTATAGACTAGACTATAGACTAGACTTAGACTAGACTATAGACTAGACTATAGACTAGACTATAGACTAGACTATAGACTAGGACTATAGATTAGACTATAGACTAGACTATAGACTAGACTATAGACTAGACTATAGACTAGTCTATAGACTAGACTATAGACTAGACTATAGACTAGACTATAGACTAGACTATAGACTAGACTATAGACTAGACTGTAAACTGGAATATTTACTAGATATATAGACTCGACTTTAGACTATATACTAGACTATAGACTATACTGTACACTAGACTATGGACTATACTATAGATAATACTATAGACTAGACTATAGACTAGACTATAGACATACTATTGACTAGACCATAGATTAGACTATAGACTACTTATCAAAAGTTAGAAAAAGTATCGAAAATGTCATAGATTTTCTAGTGTACTAAATTTTCCATACCTGGATTACACGAAATTGTGTGAGAATAAATGAGAGAGGGAGAAAGAGTGCAAATATTTTACACTGAGAGTAAGAGAGATATTTAGTAAAAATCTTTAGGAATTTTATTAAAAGCAGTTAGTCAATTTACTCTTTACACTCAGTCTAGCCAGGCAACTCGTTTGAAGCGGACGTATTTAACGGATATAAATAGAAAACAAACTAAAAGATTATTTTAACTAAAGCGTGTGAGCAAGAAAAAAATATTATATATATACTAAGTTAATCAGAGAAGAAGAAAAAAAAATTATATGTATAATATAGAAAAGAAAAAGCTGGTGAAAAATATTTAAAAAGAAAAAATTTTACATTTTTTCAAATAAAATATTAATAAAAAAGAAAAATATATAATAAATTTATATAAAATAACAAAAAGTTATAAAGAAAAAATAAATTTCTTTTGTAATTAAAGAAAAAAAAAAATTCCATACAGAAATTTCTCAACGTAACTTCGAGATATTCGTGTATTTAAACAAGAAACGAGAAAAAAATTTTAAAGGTAAAAAATTGTACAAAAAAAAAACATAATAAAAAAAATCGAAAAGATAAAATTGCAAACAAGTTTTAAGTTTTTATGTTTTTTTTTATAAAAAAAAATTTAACGTTGTATTTAAAGAAAACGAAATGTGCATAAATTTTGTTGTTGGTGTTTCGCCGTCGTCGTTGTCGTCGTCATCGTGGTTAATATTATAAATTCGTCTGTCCAGTGGTCGACGTCTTCGTTTAAGTCTATAAAACTAGTGAAGAGGCCGTGAGACAAGACAGAAAATACAAAAGAAATACAAAAAAAAAAAAAAAAAAAACATAATAAAACATATAAATACAATAACAACAATAATTATAACGTCAGTTTTTGTGTAAGAGTGTGTGTGTTATTTCGCTTTTGTGGGGAATTTCATGAAATCTGTAAAATATTCACACTCACGCTTACACACCCCATAACCTAATCTTTTACATTTGTGCGTACGTGTTATAGTTGTTGTTTTTTAAAAAATATGCAAAAAATTTTAATAACAAATAATAGAAATTTTATAAAAGTAAACAAAAAACCCTAAACATATTATTAAAAACAAGAAAAACATAAAAAATTTTATTTAACAAACAAAATTTGTTGATATTTTTACCCTAAAATTTCTTTAAGTGTTTTCATGTTTTTTTTTCTCTTGTATCTTTAATTTTTGTGTAGTTTGTGTTGTAGTAGTTGTTATTGTTGGCGTGTTTTTACTTTGTTCCTATTTCGCTTAGTTGTGTGTTTTCGCTGTTTTTTTTTCAATTCAATACAAAATTTTTAATTTTGTTGTCTTTGTTGCTAACAGTGTTGCCAAATAAGTGTTTTAAAGGCCAGGCTAAGAGTTTTTTAGAAAAATTAACTTAAAACAGGAAAAAATTAAGGAAAATTGTAAAAAATGTATAAAATATTAAAAAAAGTGTAATATTTAATAAATCACAAGAAAAATATTAAATTTTTAAAATATAAACCAAATTTTCTAAAGCAGTGAGTGAAAATATTGAAAAAAAATATTCTATAAACGATTTTTAACACTAGTTGTGTTTTGTTGCTATCAATGAGTGTTAACGCTTAAAGTTAGCAACAAAACGAACATTACCTGACTTGGCATCACTCCACAGAAGAAATCTGCTAAATCTTGAAATTATTTACAATTTCTTGAAAAGGTTTTTTTATTTGGTAATTTTCTTTGATTTAAATTTTATTTTAAAATATTTTTTTATTGTTTGACATAAACACATTAATATTTGTATTTTTATTTTTGAATTGGTAGCACTTTTATCAACGTTAAAATTAACTTGTATAATTTTACACGTTAACTCCTAACGTTTATAAATTTTAAATTTATATGAAATTGCCTTTGAACGTTAGCAACAAAACACAACTACTAATAATTCTTAAAAATTTCTAAAACTATTCAGTGTAATATAATTATAACAAAATTAATTAAACAATTTTATCAATTCTTAAAAGTAATTTAATTAAATTGAAAAAAATCCTTAAATTTTAAAAACAAAGTGTTCAAAATTCTTATTTATGTGAAACCCTTGAGAAATTTATAAAATCTCATGGAGATCCCTTAAAAATGTGCATTTTCAAAATCCATTTTGAAATAAAGCGAAAGTATCGAACTTTTGTTGTGAATAGTCCTAACGGCAATTAACCTGTCAAAAATGCCCTATTTTTAAGCTGAACATGTGCGGATCTATGGAGATCCATCTATAAAACTTAAACACAAATTCCTTGGCTACATTAGCACAAGTTGTAATCCCACTTATGAGATATATGTTCGATTATGACAACACTTTTTTTGTTTAAATTTAAAAGATGAGGATCTATAGATCTTCCAGGTTCTGTTCAAAATCGGGCGTCTTTTACATGTGCATCTATACAGGTCAAAAAAACGTCAAAACCCAGGTACTTTTTCAATGGCTTGAGTTCCACACTAGAATTCCCATATCAGTTTATATTAATATAAAGTTTGAATAAACCCCCTTTTCGCCATGTTCGAGAAATGTTTGTCGTCAAAATTTTCAACCAATTGCCTTCAAAATAAAGCTTTAAATTCTGTTCTATACTGTTCCCAATACGATAAACAAATTTGATCTGTTTCAACGTCGAAAAATTGGTCTGAGGGAAAGTTTTGAAAAAATCTTTTCTGTACAGATATCGTCTGAATACTCTGACTAAGACTTCTCAGACTCTAACTAATAACTCTCAGACTCAATAATCCATAAAGATCTGATTCCATATACATCTATGTATCTAGACCGATATTCCTGAAATTTTTACAATATCTTCATATCTATAGGATTTTTATTTTGAACTTTTAAGAAGGCGAGATGTCACTTCCAAATATAAAAAGTCGCATATCTGAGAGAAAGCAACAGCTACAGTCTTAAAATTTTGTATGGATAACTTTTAAGTCGATATGAACACTGGGGCATCTTAAATGCAATGGGCGTGGCATCTTGCGTATGAATTAAATACAAAAATTCGAATGTCTTGGAAGCTATTAAAGCTGAAATCCTCAAATATGGCAACTCTGACATTCTTGTGAACATTTTTATCAAGGAGAGGCGTGGCACCTCCCATATAAATTCAATGCAAAAATGCATATATCTGAGAAACTATAAGATCTATAATCCCCAAATTTTGCACGAACAACTTTGACAACCATGTGAATATTTGAAAAAATTTACCGGACTAATAATAGGGGGCGTGGCAGTTCCCATATGAATTAAATACAATAATTCGAATAAGTGGGAAACTATTTAATCTAGAATACTCAAATATTGCACGAACAGCTTTGACAACCATGTGAACATATTTGGGAAAATTGACCGGACTAACAATAGGGGGCGTGGCACCTCCCATATGAATTAAATACAAAAATTCGAATATCTGGGACACTATTACAGCTAAAATCCTAAAATTTTGCATGAACAACTCCGACATCCAAGTGAACATTTAGAGGGAAAATTGGACTGATTAAAATAGGAGGCGTGGTACCTCCCATATAAATTAAATACAAAAATTCGAATATCTGGGACACTCTTAGAGCATACAACTACATACATTTTTAATTCTACTGAAAATGCCTTTTAAAATTTTTAGTTATTTATCTAAAATTTTCCGTACATTATTTTTAAAATAATGAATTTATTTTAAAAATAATTGTTATGAATAGAAAAAGGTTATTACTTAAGTTATTTGAACAATTATTACGGAAATGTATTATTATTTATATTGTTTTGATATCAAAAACGTTTTTATTTTTAAAAACCAAATTTGGATTTTTTGTTATTTCTATTAACAATTATTATGTTAATAGTTATTAACTCAAATATAAACAAATAATAGTGGGACAAGGTAAAATATATAATAACATTATTAATAAACAAACTTTTAGATTTGTTTAATGTTTTTTAATAATTTTTGCCTTAAATCAAAGAAAATCTTTAAAACTCTAAAGAATTTTTAATATAATAATCCTACGGCAACCCTATAAAACATTTTTTTAATTAGTAGCACTTTGCATATATTAAATAATTTACTGTTAATTAAGTAATTTAACAGAAATCACCTTACAAAGCTGTTTTTTACCTAAGTCACGGCAGCTGTATCAAATTGCAATAAATACACAAAAAAAACTGTTTTAATAATTGAAAAATCTAAAAAAAAACTTGTTATTAAAACATATGGGCTGGCCAGACTAACAAACAGCAAAACAGCTGATAACACAAATGCAACCCTGCCATGAATTTCAATTTTATTAAAGACATGTTTTGATATTTGTATTATGACACACAAAACGCTTTTAATTGAAAAGTAAAACAAAACAAATGTTTAATTAGTTGTTTTTGTTAGAAAAATGTGTAATTAAATGCTTTTCATTGTTTAATTAGAAATAGTTTTTAAAGCAAGTTTTATTTAACAACTACAGACTAGTTTTTATTTTGCACAGTTTCTACTTTTAAAATATTCCATTTAATTGAAATGTTTTAAACGTAATCAGGAAGAATTATTTGTTAAATTATTAGTTTTTAACTAGAAAAAAATTAAATAAAATTTCCTATGTTTATAGATCACTATACAATATGTCTTATCATGTTTTTTTGACACTTCCTCTATTTTTATTGTTTTGCAAATTTGTTATTTTTTTGGGCCATCTTTGACTACTAGACAAATAAATAATAACATTGTTTATTATTTTTTTTCAAACGAAAGCAAAAGAGATAAATAAATGTTGGTTAAAAATTAAAAAAAAAAAACCTTTTAAATTAGTTTTAAATTAGCAAAATATTTTCCATACAAATTATTGGTAATTTTCTGTCTTTGTCATTGTTCAACTTAACAAGTTGTTAAAACTTAAACAAACTTTAAGATTTTCAAAATATTTGTTTAAACTTTATGCCATAAGGTGTCGTGCTCGTTGTATTTCCAAATTATTAAGTGGCGTGATTTTCCAAATTAACTACAAGCGGTCTAGATTAAAAAAAACTTTCCTTTAATCATATTATTTTCAATGTCGGAACGGAAAGTTTTAAAATAATATCTTCTTTGAACAGGTGTCAGTTTCAATGCGACTATAGACTAGACTATGGCCTACACTATAGACTAGACTATATACTAGACTATAGACTAGACTATAGACTAGACTAGACTATAGACTAGACTATAGACTAGACTAGACTAGACTAGACTATAGACTAGACTATAAGACTAGACTATAGACTAGACTATAGACTAGACTATAGACTAGACTATAGACTAGACTATAGACTAGACTATAGACTAGACTATAGACTAGACTATAGACTAGACTATAGACTAGACTATAGACTAGACTATAGACTAGACTATAGACTAGACTATAGACTAGACTATAGACTAGACTAGACTATAGACTAGACTATATAGCTATAGACTAGACTATATAGCTATAGACTAGACTATATAGCTATAGACTAGACTATAGACTAGACTATAGACTAGACTATAGACTAGACTATAGATTAGACTATAGACTAGACTATAGACTAGACTATAGACTAGACTATAGACTAGACTATAGACTAGACTATAGACTAGACTATAGACTAGACTATAGACTAGACTATAGACTAGACTATAGACTAGACTATAGACTAGACTATAGACTAGACTATAGACTAGACTATAGACTAGACTATAGACTAGACTATAGACTAGACTATAGACTAGACTATAGACTAGACTATAGACTAGACTATAGACAGACTATAGACTAGACTATAGACTAGACTATAGAACCTAGACTATAGACTAGACTATAACTAGACATAGACTAGACTATAGACTAGACTATAGACTAGACTATAGACTAGACTATAGACTAGACTATAACTAGACTATAGAGTAGAACTATAGAGTAGACTAAGAGTAGACTATAGACTAGACTAGACTAGACTATAGACTAGACTAGAGACTAGACTATAGACTAGACTATAGACTAGACTATAGACTAGACTATAGACTAGACTATAGACTAGACTATAGACTAGACTATAGACTAGACTATAGACTAGACTATAGAATAGACTATAGACTAGACTATAGACTAGACTATAGACTAGACTATAGACTAGACTATAGACTAGACTATGATCGACTAGACTAATAGACTAGACTATAGACTAGACTATAGACTAGACTAGACTATAGAGTAGACTATAGACTAGACTATAGACTAGACTTAGACTGAACTAGACTAGGACTAGACTATAGACTACTAGACTACTATAGACTAGACTATAGACTAGACTATAGACTAGACTATAGACTAGACTATAGACTAGACTATAGACTAGACTATAGACTAGACTATAGACTAGACTATAGACTAGACTATAGACTAGACTATAGACTAACTAGACTACAATAGACTAGACTATAGACTAGACTATAGACTAGACTATAGACTAGCCTATGGATTACACTATAGACTAGATTATAGACTAGACTATTTAAAACTTCTGACTTGAAAATTGACATCATTTAGTAAAGATCTTTATATTTCGAATACGATTAAAACTTAAACTCCTCAAAGAAATATGTATGTATATTCGAAAAAATTTCATTAAAGCAAATATTATTTGAAAAATTTCCAAAATAAACAACATTTGTAATACGAGTTATAAACAATATCAAAATGAACTTGCATTTTATCACGTCCCGCCAACAAGAATTGCCTTTAAAGTTGTCGTATAATGTCGTATGATCGTATTACAAATTCAAATTGTAACTAAAATTTAAACAAAACAAAATACAAAACTCATTATGATCAGTTTTCTTCAATGATTATTTATTTTACTTTTTATTTTTTTAGTTAAAAATTTCAAAATGATTTGTGGAGTTAACCTCATTTCTGTTTTATTTTATCGAAATTTGAAATTTTAAACAGATTAAGTGAGAGTTTGTTTATAATAAAAAAATACAACTAAAAATAAAAATTTCTTTTATGGTTTTCTTAAGTTATGTTTATAACTACGAAACATTGTTTTATTATGTTTCCATAAAAAAAAGAAACTAAAATTAGGGAAATTTTCCATTTTGAAATAAAATTTGTAAAAAAGTGAACTTAAAAGGAAATTTTTGCTAATAACTAGGTTTATTTACTAAAAATATTAGCAAAATTTATTTTTCAAAACAATTTAAATACTTTTGGCCTTATTATTTGTAATTTTTTTGTATTTCAACTATAAAAGTGTTAAAAATGTGACGTTTCTAATTTCAATAAAATTTTCGCTTGGTTTGTGATTTTTTTGTTGTGTGTTGTAATTGAGATAATTTATGAGAATTACTTAATGTATGAGAAAAACCACACACACACACAAACACTCACTAAACAGCAAACCTGATGATAAACAATTGGAAACAAGAGCAATAACAACAAATACAACAACACCCATTCAAGAAGTTGTTATTATTTAATTTTTTTTCTTGTTATTATAATTCTTCTTCTTGACAACACAAATTTCACAGAAAAAAAAAACATTCGAGAGTTTTTTTTAATTTTTGTTGTTATTTTGTATGACGTTTGTTTTGTATTTGTGTTAGATTTAGCCGAAGAAGAAAAACATACGATAAGAAATAAGAAAAACAATATAAATTAATAATATTTGTCAATTAAAAACATTCAACTTGAAAATTGTATTTTTTATCTTTTCGCACAAATAAAACAACAACAAATTACTTAGTTAATATTAGTCATAAGACACGCGCAATTTATTTAGAAATACCTATTATAAGGTACTCCCCCCTTAGAAAAGAAGCAAATTAAAAATCAAGGAAGAAACATTATTAGGGATATTAGTTGCCAGGCATGGAAAATTTAGTACTTTCGTACTTTTTTAAATACTTTCTAACTTCTACACCCATGATATTTATAATTTTTGATAAACAGTCTAGTCTAGTGTATAGTCTAGTCTATGGTCTAGAGTCTACTCTATAGTCTAGTCTATAGTCTACTTCATAATCTAGTCTATGGCCTTGTCTATAGTCTACTCCTAAATTGTAGTATATAGTCTAAACTAGTATAGTCTATAGTCTAATCTATAGCCTAGTCTATAGTCTAGTTTATAGCCTGAAACTTTATTCTGGTCTATATATATATAAGTCAATAGTCCATTCTATAGTCTACTCTATAGTCTAGTCTATAGTCTACTCAATAATGTAGTTTATAGTCTAGTCTATAGTCTACTCCATAGCCTAGTCTATAATCTGTCTATAGTCTAGTCTACAGTCTAGGTTTATAGTCTAGTCTATAGTCTAGTCTATAGTCTAGTCTCTAGTCCTAGTCTATAGGTCTAGTCTATAGTCTAGTCTATAGTCTAGTCTATAGTCTAGTCTATAGTCTAGTCTATAGTCTAGTCTATAGTTCTAGTCTATAGTCTAGTCTATAGGTCTAGTAGTCTATAGTCTAGTCTATCGTCTAGTCTATAGTCTAGTCTCTAGTCTAGTCTCTAGTCTAGTCTATAGTCTAGTCTATAGTCTAGTCTATAGTCCTATAGTCTAGTCTATAGTCTAGTCTATAGTCCTAGTCTATAGTCTAGTCATAGTCTAGTCTCTAGTTCGTATAAGTCTAGTCTATAGTCTAGTCTATAGTCCTAGTCCTATAGTCTAGGTCTATAGTCCTAGTCTATAGTCTAGTCATAGAGTCTAGTCTTAAGTCTAGTCTATAGTCTAGTCTATAGTTAGTCTATGTCTAGTCTATAGTCTAGTCTATAGTCTAGTCTATAGTCTAGTCTATAGTCTAGTCTATAGTCTTTATAGTTAGTCTATATTCTAGTCTATAGTTAGTCTATAGTCTAGTCTATAGTCTAGTCTATAGTCTAGTCTATAGTCTAGTCTATAGTCTAGTCTATAGTTAGTCTATAGTCTAGTCTATAGTCTAGTCTATAGTCTAGTCTATAGTCTAGTCTATAGTCTAGTCTATAGTCTAGGTCTATAGTCTAGTCTATAGTCTAGTCTATAGTCTAGTCTATAGTCTAGTCTATAGTCTAGCTATAGTCTAGTCTATAGTCTAGTCTATAGTCTAGTCTATAGTCTAGTCTATAGTCTAGTCTAGTCTAGTCTAGTCTATAGTCTAGTCTATAGTCTAGTCTATAGTTAGTCTATAGTCTAGTCTATAGTCTAGTCTATAGTCTAGTTATAGTCTAGTCTATAGTTCGTTAGTATATAGTCTAGTCTATCAGTCTAGTCTATAGTCTAGTCTAGGTCTATAGTCTAGTCTCTAGTCTATAGTCTAGTCTATAGTTAGTCTAGTCTATAGTCTAGTCTATAGTCTAGTCTATAGTCTAGTCTATTCTATAGTCTATTCTATAGTCTATTCTATAGTCTATTCTATAGTCTAGTCTATAGTCTAGTCTATAGTCTAGTCTATAGTCTAGTCTATAGTCTAGTCTATAGTCTATTCTATAGTCTATTCTATAGTCTATTCTATAGTCTAGTCTATAGTCTAGTCTATAGTCTATTCTATAGTCTAGTCTATAGTCTAGTCTATAGTCTAGTTTATAGTCTAGACTATAGTCTAGTCTATAGTCTAGTCTATAGTCTAGTCTAGACTCTAGTCTATAGTCTAGTCTATACTATAGTCTATAGTCTAGACTATAGTCTAGTCAATAGTCTAGTCTATAGTCTAGTCTATAGTCTAGTTTGAGACTAGTCTATAGTCTAGTCTATAGCCTATGGTCTAGTCTAAGGATAGTCTATTCTATAGTCTAGTCTTGTTTAGTCTAGAGTCTAGTCTATAGTAGTCTATAGTCTGTCTATAGTCTAGTCTATAGTCTAGTCTATAGACTAGACTATAGACTAGACTATAGACTAGACTATAGACTAGACTATAGACTAGACTATAGACTAGACTATAGACTAGACTCTAGACTAAACAAGACAATAGACTATAGAATAGACTAGCCTATAGACTAGACTATAGGCTATAGACTAGACTATAGACTAGTCTCAAGACTAGACTATAGACTAGACTATAGACTAGACTATTGACTAGACTATAGTCTAGACTATAGACTAGAGTATAGACTAGACTATAGACTAGAGTATAGACTAGACTATAGACTAGACTATAGACTAGACTATAGTCTAGACTATAAACTAGACTATAGACTAGACTATAGACTAGACTATAGAATAGACTATAGACTAGACTATAGACTAGATATAGAATAGACTATAGAATAGACTATAGAATAGACTATAGACTAGACTATAGACTAGACTATAGACTAGACTATAGACTAGACTATAGACTAGACTATAGAATAGACTATAGAATAGACTATAGAATAGACTATAGAATAGACTAGACTATAGACTAGACTATAGACTAGACTATAGACTAGACTAGACTATAGACTAGACTATAGACTAGACTAGACTATAGACTAGACTATAGACTAGACTATAGACTAGACTAGACTATAGACTAGACTATAGACTAGACTATAGACTAGACTATAGACTAGACTATAGACTAGACTATGACTAGACTATAGACTAGACTATAGACTAGACTAGACTATAGACTAGACTATAGACTAGACTATAGACTAGACTATAGACTAGACTATAGACTAGACTATAGACTAGACTATAGACTAGACTATAGACTAGACTATAGACTAGACTATAGACTAGACTATAGACTAGACTATAGACTAGACTATAGACTAGACTATAGACTAGACTATAGACTAGACTATAGACTAGACTATAGACTAGACTATAGACTAGACTATAGACTAGACTATAGACTAGACTATAGACTAGACTATAGACTAGACTATAGACTAGACTATAGACTAGACTATAGACTAGACTATAGACTAGACTATAGACTAGACTATAGACTAGACTATAGACTAGACTATAGACTAGACTATAGACTAGACTATAGACTAGACTATAGACTAGACTATAGACTAGACTATAGACTAGACTATAGACTAGACTATAGACTAGACTATAGACTAGACTATAGACTAGACTATAGACTAGACTATAGACTAGACTATAGACTAGACTATAGACTAGACTATAGACTAGACTATAGACTAGACTATAGACTAGACTATAGACTAGACTATAGACTAGTATAGACTAGACTATAGACTAGACTATAGACTAGACTATAGACTAGACTATAGACTAGACTATAGACTAGACTATAGACTAGACTATAGACTAGACTATAGACTAGACTAGAGACTAGACTATAGACTAGAC
>NW_023995399.1:97500-118880 GCF_015586225.1 Lucilia sericata | reverse complement strand
TTGAATTTTGAGTCAAATTTCCCGAATATATTACACATATTTAGGGTCAGAAAATTATATTGTAGAAATTTTAAACGGAACGACAAACTTATGTATATATGTATACCCTTCTTAGAAAAGGTCTAAGCTACGGTGATTTTTTGGTTCTTTTTTCACAATTATAAATTAAAATGCAAATTGTTGTAGAATTCCAAAAGAGTTTCTTTTTCCATTTTACAGTTTTAAAGTTATAAAAAAAATAAAAAATTGCATTTTGTATGCGACTGAAATCCGGGCAAACAAAACATGCTAAAAAGTGAAGAAAACCGAACATAAAGGTAGTTCAAAAATATCGACATTGTTTTACTATAAAAAATTTTTGAACAATGGTTTACTATTAACTTTTTCAATATAAAAACCACTGCTAAATTTAGTAATAATTTTTCCATTTCTTTAATTTTTCTTAAATATTTATTATCATCACTATCATGCAAGCATGACACGACAACATGCCAGTAATATCAACTCTGTTCACATGTAAAATTCGTACTAAAATTGACATTTTCTGGCAACATTAACATATTTTTCCCAATATGACGACACCCTGTGTACGCACTTTTAGAACACTCGGTTATAAAAGTTCATTGTATAGCATCATTGTTATTCCTCTGCCTTCGATTAAAATAAAAAATTCATCTTCGTTCTGATTGAGAAATGAGTAATTTTGTTTTATAACATTCGAGTTTTTCGCTTTTTCTGTGGATATATGAAATGAAGTTTGCCAAAAAGCCACAATTAATTAAAGTTTAATAATAGAAAAACGCAATAATAGTGAAAAAACGGTTGATAGATATTAAGGAAAATAGAAAAAAAAAAATCGAAAAGACAAATAAAAGAAGAGAAGTAAACCTATGCATGACTGCAGTGAATTCCAAGTAAAAAAAAGTGTGGCAGCGGCTGTGAGGAAACGTAGAAGAAATCTAAATTGTTGTGGCGGCGGTGTGTGTGACGTGTAAATCCAAGTGTTTGCCAAGGTTTGCATTACAACTGATGATGTTGATGATAAATTGTAAATGAAATTTAAACAAAAAAATGTCTAGCTTTAGCTTCAAACAAAAAGCTACAAAAGTGATTATGTTGACCAAAGAGAAAAAAAACGAAAAAACTATAAAATACCACAAAAGAAGTTATTGTATAATTTGTGTTTTTGTTGGTTTTTGTTAGTTAATTTAATTTTATTTTAAAGCCAAATTAGAGATTTATTTACTGTTTGTGTATGTGTTTTTTTTTTTTTTTTGATAGTACAACGCCTAAAACAAGAAACGAAAAAAAAACAAATATTAATTGCCTTGAACGACTGATAAAACAATACGAAAAAAAAAACTAAAAGACTGAGTTCTTAAAACTTTTTAAACTAAAGCAATGGAATGCCGGAAAAGGTTTTCTGATAGCAGAATGTTAATGACTGAGTTCCAGCATAGCATTCGTTTTGAGTTTTGTGTGGAATTGAACAACGCGTTTTTGTATATTTTGCATATTTTAGTTTTCGCTGTCATTCTTGTATTTATTATTTGTAGTGGCTTTTTTCATTATTGTTGTAATTAACAACAAAAAAACGATGAAAAATAAAACTGTCATTGATGACGGTTGTGTGGTGATGATCACGCCCCAAGTTTTGTGTGTTTATTTATTCATTCAATCATTCATCCATCATTCATACTCTCTCATTCTCTTCTATGTCTTCTATACTATTCATTTCCTATTACTTTATGCTCATTTTGTTTTGTAGTTTTTTTTTTGTTTGTTTAAAGTAATCGTATAAACTAATAATAACAACAACAGCAATATGTTGTAATGTTTACGGTTGGTTAACAACAAATCCAGTTTATGTTGTTTTTTACATTTTGTTGTTATTGTTGTATGTACCAGTATTATAAGATTCAATAAAATCTAGAGATGAATTGTTGAAAGTGAGTGAATGTAAACACGAAGAGAAATGTCTTTTTACAAAAATAAAAAAAAAAAAACTTTAATGATAATTCATTGACCTACAAAATTGATACGTGTTTTATAGGAATCATTATTTTGCACTTGAAATGCATAATTTAGTGTTAAATATTGATTTTATTTCAAGTTTTTTTTATCTTTTGACAAAATGCCCAATTTAACACCCTCAAATGTTTTTGGCTAAATAAGCCATAAAAATCGATTTTATTAATAAAACAATTTAATATTTGACAAAATGTAGATGGTTCAATGATTTCCTTTACATTACTATTGTTCGTTTAGGGCTATTTTTAATTATTTTTAGTTTAAGTTAAATTACTTGTTATTTTTCTAAAATACAAATCTAACAGTATTGATCGAAATCTAAGCAATTTTCTTTCTAATATTTTATTTTATATACATTTAAAATTGATAAACAAATTTAATTATATTTCCCTTTCAAATCATTTCGAAGTAGATTGGTTACTAATGTAGTTGCTAACGAATCACGAGACTTAAATTAGGATTTATAATGCTGGTCGATCTGAAACAAGCAAAATGTTAGACAAAATTTTACGGAAGTTTTATTCCATTATATGTTTTGGTAATTGTAGGTACCTATTTATTATCGGAAAATAATCCGGTTATATTTTATTAGGGTTCCTTGCAGTTTATGCTTGAAGTTTATTCATAATTCAATACTAGAAGTTACGATTCGTTTCTGTGGTAATTTGAATTAGCAAGGATTATAATCCGAGCCCTAAAATTTGTAATTACCACCCGTTACTAGTATTCTAAATAAAACTGAAAAAGATAAATATACCAAAATCTTTTATAACAATTTGCCGTTCAAAGTTCTTCACACTAAAAAGTGCATAGAAAATCCTAGAAAGCTGTTTACCAATTTTAATCATAAATCACTAAATAATACTATTATATTAAAAAAACTATTTCTACATTCAATACTACTTGATTTCTCATTTTGCATTTGCTATAAGAATTTTTCATAACAACTTATGTGTTTTATTTCTATTTCCAGTTTTCAATTGAACTCCATTGATGCATCATTGTCGTTGTCGAAATGGGGAAACTACTTTCAAAAATTTTTGGTAACAAAGAAATGCGCATTTTAATGTTGGGACTGGATGCAGCAGGCAAAACAAGTAAGCAATATAAAAACATTTTCTACTTTCTTTTGTACAAGTATATCACTAAAACACATTAATTTATGGCATCCGTTTATGTTTTTTTCTTTCTTTTTTTTCTGTTTGATTTCTTAACATCAGCAATTTTATACAAATTAAAATTAGGTCAATCTGTAACAACAATACCCACTGTGGGGTTCAATGTAGAAACAGTCACCTATAAAAATGTCAAATTCAATGTCTGGGATGTTGGTGGACAAGATAAGATAAGGCCATTATGGCGGCATTATTATACCGGTAATTAGTATTTTCATTGACGATTGTTAATTCATGCAATTTATTACAAAACTATTTTACACTTTTCTTATCAAGATCAGTTTTCAATATTTATTTTATTTTTTCATTGAAAATTATTTTCCTGTTTGACTGATTATTTTTTTTAATCATTTGTAGGCACACAAGGTCTAATATTTGTAGTGGATTGTGCAGATCGGGATCGTATTGACGAGGCTCGGACAGAACTACATCGAATTATAAATGATAGAGAAATGAGAGATGCCATTATATTAATATTTGCTAATAAACAAGATTTAGCGGATGGTGAGTAAAATAATTTATTGTTTCTAAATGAAAATAAACATTAAACTCTAACGGCCTTATACATAATGAAAAATGAGATGCTAACTATCCTTCCTATAGTCTAGCCTATAGTCTAGTCTATAGTCTAGTCTATAGTCTAGTCTATAGTCTAGTCTATAGTCTAGTCTATAGTCTAGTCAATAGTCTAGTCTATAGTCTAGTCTATAGTCTAGTCTATAGTCTAGTCTATCGTCTAGTCTATCGCCAAGTTTATAGGTTAGTCTATAGTATAATCTATAGTCTAGTCTAGTTTAGTTTATAGTCTAGTCTATAGTCTAGTCTGTAGTCTAGTCTATAGTCTAGCCTATAGTCTAGTCTATAGTCTAGTCTATAGTCTAGTCTATAGTCTATAGTCTAGTCTATAGTCTAGTCTATAGTCTAGTCTATAGTCTAGTCTATAGTCTAGTCTATAGTCTAGTCTATCGTCTAGTCTATCGCAAGTTTATAGGTTAGTCTATAGTATAATCTATAGTCTAGTCTAGTTTAGTTTATAGTCTAGTCTATAGTCTAGTCTGTAGTCTAGTCTATAGTCTAGCCTATAGTCTAGTCTATAGTCTAGTCTATAGTCTAGTCTATAGTCTAGTCTATAGTCTAGTCTATAGTCTAGTCTATAGTCTAGTCTATAGTCTAGTCTATAGTCTAGTCTATAGTCTAGTCTTATCTAGTCTATAGTCTAGTATATAGTCTAGTCTATAGTCTAGTCTATAGTCTAGTCTATAGTCTAGTCTATAGTCTAGTCTATAGTCTAGTCTATAGTCTAGTCCCTATAGTCTAGTCTATAGTCTAGTCTATAAGTCTAGTCTATATCCTGTCTATAGTCTATCCTATAGTCTAGTCTATATCCTAGTCTAGAGTCTAGTCTTGTATAAGGCTAGTCTAGTCTATTCTAGTCTAGTCGTCCGAGTCTAGTCTAGTCTAGTCTAGTCTAGTCCTATAGTCCTATATCTAGTCGATAGTCTAGTCGATAGTCTAGTCTAGTCATAGTCTAGTCTAGTCTATAGTCGAGTCTATCTATAGTCTAGTCTAGTCTATAGTCTATCGATAGTCCTAGTCTCTAGTTAGTCATAGCCTAGTCTAATAGTCTATCTAAGTCTAGTCTATGTCTAGTCGTATAGTCTAGTCTATAGTCTAGTACTATAGTCTAGTCTTAGTCTATCTATATTCTAGTCATAGCGAGTCTATAGTCCTAGTCTATAGTCTGTCTATTCTATAGTTCTAGTCGAGTCTATATCTAGTCTAGTCTAGTCTATAGTCTAGTCTAGTCTATAGTCTAGTCTAGTCTATAGTCTAGTCTAGTCTATAGTCTAGTCTAGTCTATAGTCTAGTCTATAGTCTAGTCTATAGTCTAGTCTATAGTCTAGTCTATAGTCTAGTCTATAGTCTAGCCTATAGTCTAGCCTATAGTCTAGTCTATAGTCTAGTCTATAGTCTAGTCTATAGTCTAGTCTATAGTCTAGTCTATAGTCTAGTCTATAGTCTAGTCTATAGTCTAGTCTATAGTCTAGTCTATAGTCTAGTCTATAGTCTAGTCTATAGTCTAGTCTATAGTCTAGTCTATAGTCTAGTCTATAGTCTAGTCTATAGTCTAGTCTATAATCTAGTCTATAGTCTAGTCTATAGTCTAGTCTATAGTCTAGTCTATAGTCTAGTTTATTGTCTAGTCTATAGTCTAGTCTATAATCTAGTCTATACTATAGTCTAGTCTATAGTCTAGTCTATAGTCTAGTCTATAGTCTAGTCTATAGTCTAGTCTATAGTCTAGTCTATAGTCTAGTCTATAGTCTAGTCTATAGTCTAGTCTATAGTCTAGTCTATAGTCTAGTCTATAGTCTAGTCTATAGTCTAGTCTATAGTCTAGTCTATAGTCTAGTCTATAGTCTAGTCTATAGTCTAGTCTATAGTCTAGTCTATAGTCTAGTCTATAGTCTAGTCTATAGTCTAGTCTATAGTCTAGTCTATAGTCTAGTCTATAGTCTAGTCTATAGTCTAGTCTATAGTCTAGTCTATAGTCTAGTCTATAGTCTAGTCTATAGTCTAGTCTATAATCTAGTCTATAATCTAGTCCATAGTCTATTATATAGTCTAGTCTATAGCCTAGTCTATAGTCTAGACTATTGCCTAGTCTATATTCTAGTCTATAGTCTAGTCTATGGTCTGGTCTATAGTCTAGTCTATAGTATAGTCTATAGGCTAGTCTATAGTCTAGTCTATTGTCTAGTCTATAGTCTAGTCTATAGTCTAGTCTATAGTCTAGTCTATAGTCTAGTCTATAGTCTAGTCTATAGTCTAGTCTATAGTCTAGTCTATAGTCTAGTCTATAGTCTAGTCTATAGTCTAGTCTATAGTCTAGTCTATAGTCTAGTCTAGTCTAGTCTTAGTCTTGTCTATAGTCTAGTCTATAGTCTAGTCTATAGTCTAGTCTTTAGTCTTGTCTATAGTCTAGTCTATAGTCTAGTTTATAGTTTAGTCTATAGTCTAGTCCATAACCTAATCTAAAGTCTCTTCTATAGTCTACGGAAAATACTAGTCTAGTCTATATGTACATATTTGAATAATTTTGTTTTCTTCTTATTTTAGCAATGAAACCTCATGAGATTCAAGAAAAATTAGGCTTAACTAGAATACGAGATCGCAACTGGTATGTGCAACCTTCCTGTGCAACAACTGGTGATGGCTTATATGAAGGCCTTACGTGGCTTACCTCCAATCATAAGTTATGAGAATAATTTAATTGAAACTCAAAAATAAACAAAACAAAATATATATTAACCCCCGATAAAAAAATCACACAACAATATTTATTGTATGCAAATTTTATTTGAATTTAAACAAAAGGAGAAATTCTTGAAAGAAAAATACATCTTAACAGAAAATACAAAAAAGAAAATCAAATCTTAATTATTATTTAACAAAATTCAAGTAAAACAATTTAGTGAAAACAAAATAAAATTAATAAATTTATAATAATCCAACACGAAAGAAACAAAGGAATTCTAAAAATACCACAAACATGTTTTTTTAGCATTTAAGATATATTTGTAAAATATTATTAAAAAAAAAAAAAAACAAAACAAAACGAAATCACTTACTCAAAACAATAGTTTGAAAACAGGCAAATGTTAAACAACCTCCTTTCCCTCAATTATGTTTAAAAAGCAAAGGATTTAATACGGAATAAATCCTAAACAGAAACTAAAAGTATATGCATATATTATTAATATATATAAATATAGTAAATATTATTAATTATTATTTACCTTTTTATTAATTATTATCTATTATTTTTTTTGTTTAGATGTAAACTTTAAGTTTTTTTAAATAACGACTTGTTAACGAGTCCTTAAAAAAAGAAAAAAAGCAAACAAAAACAAGTAATTAATTTAAATTAATTAATTGATCATATATAAATATTAAAATAAATTTAAAATTAGTAAGAAAAACAAAACAAACCAACAAATAATGTATGTAATAAAATAAAATACAAAAAAAAAAAACAAGAAAACAAGAAAAACATAAAGAATCAACAAGCATCAAAAAAAGAAGAAAAAATAAACTATTCACATTGATTGAATAAAACAATTAAAAAAAAGCATTTAAGAATTTTGCAAAATGATTTTTTATTACAAAAGAGTGTTATTTATTTACAAACATTAGGATGAAAATGTTAACTGCCAATGTAAGAAGCTTAATAAGGAAAATTATTATAATTTCGTTCGGTATTGATTTCTGATAAAAGGTATTTATTAAATAACTATATTAATAAACATGTTATAATAATTTCGTTTTTATTATATCATAACAATTTAAATGATATTGATGAAAACTTTAGGAATATAATCTGATTTTTACATTGTAGGAACCGAATACTTACTCAATATAAATGTCAGCTGTGTTGTGTGTAAGAGAGCGAACTAACGAACTAGAGGCCCAGATTCGTTTTCTATGTGAACAATTTTTATGTACGTAAAACAAAACAACTTTTTTACTCCCTATTTGTTAGTTTGGTACTTTTTTAATGGGCCGATTATGTATCTCAATTGCGTTGCCAAAGCAATAGCTTGGAAACTTTATAAATAATGAATGTTTTATTCATTAATCTCCCCGATTCTGCATTTCAATTCGAATTGAAATTTTCTCCGTTTTGCAACTTTGCTATTCTGTATTTCGACTCGACTCTCCGCCACATAAAGAACAACTTGCAAAAACGTAGCAGAATACACACAATCGTAAAGTATTGAAACGAAATGGAATTGCTTCTTTTTTTACGATTCAGTTTATTGTTGGACAACCTTTTTTTTCGATCGTAGCGTAACTGAATGCGTAAACGTAATCGAAATACAGAATAGGGGCGAACAATATTTGTTCAATTAGTTTTTGGAAAACTTGAATCATTTCTATACTGGAATCATTATCTTATTTTGAAACTGGCAACGTTTAGTTTGCCATACATAATCGACTCATAAGTAGTTATTTGTAAGCGAGCGCAGTAAGTATTTGCCTCCAATGTAATCAACGTATTAAAGTAATAAGTTAAAAAAGTGGCTTTTTTTAGCTTTTTAACTCATTATTTTTCAATGTAAGTTTTTGCTGGGATGCTATACTTTAAGATGTCTGTTCGTTGCTTCCTACCCTCCACACTATAGAGGTATGATATGAAATCTTTAAAAAATGTGGCAATAATATCTTTATGTTAAATTTAAAAATTTTAATTCAATTTTATTTATGACAAGTATGAATGAATAGTAGGGCAAGGCCGACCATATGATAACTCTACACATAAAACATTTAATTTGTTTTTAACCTAAATTCCGAAATATTTTTATAATTTTTTGACCAGAAAAAGAGATTTTTTACAAGAGGCTTTATATGACGGTAAGGGTAAATACGGGCCTATCCCATATATGTTAGAGAAATTAACGTCTACATTAAAGTTATTTATGTAGGCTTCCATCCATATTAGTGTTTATAAGTGAATTTTGACCTTCAAGAGGGATAGGGTTAAATGCGGACCGAACATCGGCACTATCATTTAGACTTATATAAAACTAAGTTTTGCCGATTTTTGTTGAGATACTAGAACATTTAACATAATTATAAACTCAAAAGCCCCATTCGGAGGATACGGTTGTATGGACCGAAATATTGGACCGATTTTAACAATTTTTAATAGGCATCGTCTTTAGATAAGTATGTACCAAATTTCATCAAATTATCTTGAAAATTGCGATCTGTAGAGGGCACACTAGGTTTATATGGACAGGCAGACGAACGGACGGACAGACACGAATGTCGAGACTTTAACGTGAACACTTGTCATGACGTCCTAATTTTCACGCTGGTCTTTTTCATCCACTGGGTAGACTAGAGACGGTCCACCACGCGCCCCTGAATCCCTCTATGAAGAACTCTGGTGGCAATTTTTGTACATGGCTGAGCCGGTCTATATACAAGCACTCAAGAACTCGAGTTATATAATCTCTTGCCATAGTTGCGGAATGACAGGCAGCATGGGATCAATCCCAATGCAAACCCCGACAAGGAAAAAGCAATCACTGGTCTAAAGTCAATAGAAGGGGGTGACAAGCCCCAACATCAGGTGAAATCAATCTTCCGGTAAACCGGAAGGTGACCACCCTTATGATGTCATGAAAGATTGCATTATTTAAAATGCAATCCGCATCAACTAATGACCCATTCCAGTGCATTCCTTAACTTCTTAAAGCCCGCGCAACAACAGTACTGAGATGGCTCTGTTGTTTGGAAACAGTACCTAGAGACGTATTTGGTAGCCCGAAATATCCAGCAAATACATCAGGATCCCTCTGTATGTCAGATAATGCGACAAAGCATGTAGAAATTTCCAAAGTCAATTCGAACCCAATAATTGCCCCGACGAGTTGAGGGAACGGACCTCAACCATATGTCGCGTAGCATGAAACAGGAGAACTTCCCTGAAGTAAAAGGTCTACTTAATCAGAACTAGTTTCCTGTCGGGCAGAGGAGTCTTTCCCGATCGTTCACCAATTACATCAGTTCCATTCTCAGACCATAAAGAACGATCTACGGAATGACAGGCAACTACCAAGTGCCAACCTGAAAATTCCCCAACCTATACTGGCGCCCTACTACGCGAAGAGTAAGAGATACTCAACGGGTTCAGGAATCCAGCATAAGTGGCTTTGTCACAATGACATCTATTGAGATGGCAACAGCACCGGAGAGAGAATCCAGACATATTTGGCATTTGAATATATCAGTCCTTGTAAAATGTAAAACTAACAAGTAAGAGTGTTATATTCGGCTATGTCCAATCTTATACATACATATATCCACAATAAATAAAGTCAATTACAGAAGGTGACCCTATATATGACCTTAGATCATAAGATTATTATGAACGTCAGGGTCTTCAATAATATATATATATATATATATATATATATATATATATATATATATATATATATATATATATATATCAATAAGCTCTCTAGAATTAAAAAATATATTTTTTTTCGGTCAACTTTATACCGATTTTCATAAAACTTCGCATAAAGGTTTCGGTTCATAGAAAGCTGTCTTGAACCGTCCTTTGAAAGCCGGAATAAGCGTTAAAGCAATTTTCTGGTGGGACGTAGGGGAATTATGGGCTCTTATTTACTCAAAAATAAGTATAAAAATATGGGGTTTTGGGGATTTTACTTACTTATGTCGTCACCATTTAAACATAAATTATTGTTTCCTATTGCGTTTAACATCATAAAAGGACGACTATTTTACCACTTTAGGAAAAATCGAAAATATGATTAAATGTATTTACTTCATTATTTAAAATAATAAAAAGTATTTAATAAAATCCGATATCTACATTCTAATTGCAAAAAACTCCATTTATATAGTTTTTTTTTGGTTAAATATTCGTTAAGAATCATAAATCAAATACAAAAATCAATAGAATAAAAACGCAAAAAAAAATAAAAATAAATTAAATAAGTTGTATACTAATTAAATGTTGATTCGTATTTAAAAAATAAAACAGCAAATGTTACTCACATCCTATTTGCAAATACTTTTTGTATAGAGAGAGACCATTAATCAACAAACAACAAATTCATCTATTTACACTGAAATTATATACAACAGCATATAAAAAAGATTGGAGTGGATTTATAAAATGTACTTGTTCTCTATTATATACTGCACAAGTTAGTTGGTATGTGTTTCTGGTCCTCAATTTGGTGGCTCTGATTGTGAGGTTGAACAGTCATTTGTTCAAATATCAACAACCACCACCATTTACAAACAGCCGGATGCTCGGCCATTATTGTATTTTTTTAAACATACGTTTAGAGATGGGGGATATGATTAACAACTTGATATTTGTGGGAATACATAAAATGGGATTCCTAAAAGCCCAAAATTACAAAAAAACTTATTGGGAAGTTTTGAACCTCAATACTTGGATTATATAATTGAAAGCAACCATCCACTTTTTGCAAATTATGAAAATGCAATTTTTTGTCATTTTAAAATTTTGAAATTGTCGTCTTTGTTATTTTGAACTATTCCTCTTTCACTTTTTTCGATAAATAGTCGATTGTTCAAAAATCGATTCATAGAACCCTACCCAATTCCAGTTGTCTCTACATTTAGATACAAGATACTGATTTTAAACGATTCCAACAGATTTCCCTATACTTAACATAATTCTCGTAAACTTGGCAATGTTGATTTATGGCATTACTTTAATACTACTTTACTCACATGTTGTACATTTGGGTTGCATGTGGTCTCACTCTAACGCACCGTATCATATGTTGTATCTAGATATTTACAACTCATACATACATCTCATGGATTTGAATTCTGTTCTTTGCTAACAAAACGATACACAACAAAAGCAAAAGAGCAGCAGAGTAGAGACTGCAACGTCCGCATTGACAGCGGCAGCATTTAAAGCAGACGCAGTGCTAGTGATGGTATTGTTTCTTCTAAATCGGATATGAAAATTTATAAAAAGTATCAAAGCATGGTTTTTCGACTTTGTATAGTCCAAAGTCTATTATATAGCCTAATTTATAGTCTAGTCCTATAGTTAGTCCTATAGTCGAGTCTATATCTAGTCTATAGTCCTAGTCTATAGTCTAGTCTATAGTCTAGTCTATAGTCTAGTCTATTATAGTCTAGTATAGTCTAGTCTATAGTCTAGTCTATAGTTCTAGTCTATAGTCTAGTCTATAGTCTAGTCTATAGTCTAGTCTATAGTCTAGTCTATGTCTAGTCTATAGTCTAGTCTATAGTCTAGTCTATAGTTAGTCTATAGTCTAGTCTATAGTCTAGTCTATAGTCTAGTCTATAGTCTAGTCTATAGTCTAGTCTATAGTCTAGTCTATAGTCTAGTCTATAGTCTAGTCTATAGTCTTAGTCTATCATCTAGTCTATAGTCTAGTCTATAATCTAGTCTATAGTCTAGTCTATAATCTAGTCTATAGTCTAGTCTATAGTCTAGTCTATAGTCTAGTCTATAGTCTAGTCTATAGTCTAGTCTATAGTCTAGTCTATAGTCTAGTCTAGTCTAGTCTAGTCTAGTCTATAGTCTAGTCTATAGTCTAGTCTATAGTCTAGTCTATAGTCTAGTCTATAAGTTCTAGTCTATAGTCTAGGTCTATAGTCTAGGTCTATAGTCTAGTCTATCAGTCTAGTCTATAGTCTAGTCTATAGTCTAGTCTATAGTCTAGTCCTATAGTCTAGTCTATAGTCTAGTCTATAGTCTAGTCTATAGTCTAGTCTATAGTCTAGTCTATAGTCTAGTCATAGTCTAGTCTATAGTCTAGTCTATAGTCTAGTCTATAGTCTAGTCTATAGTCTAGTCTATAGTCTAGTCTATAGTCTAGTCTATAGTCTAGTCTATATCTAGTCTAGTCTAGTCTATAGTCTAGTCTATAGTCTAGTCTATAGTCTAGTCTATAGTCTAGTCTATAGTCTAGTCTATAGTCTAGTCTATAGTCTAGTCTATAGTCTAGTCTATAGTCTAGTCTATAGTCTAGTCTATAGTCTAGTCTATAGTCTAGTCTATAGTCTAGTCTATAGTCTAGTCTATAGTCTAGTCTATAGTCTAGTCTATAGTCTAGTCTATAGTCTAGTCTATAGTCTAGTCTATAGTCTAGTCTATACTCTAGTCTATAGTCTAGTCTATAGTCTAGTCTATAGTCTAGTCTATAGTCTAGTCTATAGTCTAGTCTATAGTCTAGTCTATAGTCTAGTCTATAGTCTAGTCTATAGTCTAGTCTATAGTCTAGTCTATAGTCCTAGTCTATAGTCCTAGTCTATAGTCTAGCTATAGTCTAGTCTATAGTCTAGTCCTATAGTCTAGTCTATAGTCTAGTCTATAGTCTAGTCTATAGTCTAGTCTATAGTCTAGTCTATAGTCTAGTCTATAGTCCTAGTCTATAGTCTAGTCTATAGTCTAGTCTATAGTCTAGTCTATAGTCTAGTCTATAGTCTAGTCTATAGTCTAGTCTATAGTCTAGTCTATAGTCTAGTCTATAGTCTAGTCTATAGTCTAGTCTATAGTCTAGTCTATAGTCTAGTCTATAGTCTAGTCTATAGTCTAGTCTATAGTCTAGTCTATAGTCTAGTCTATAGTCTAGTCTATAGTCTAGTCTATAGTCTAGTCTATAGTCTAGTCTATAGTCTAGTCTATAGTCTAGTCTATAGTCTAGTCTATAGTCTAGTCTATAGTCTAGTCTATAGTCTAGTCTATAGTCTATAGTCTAGTCTATAGTCTAGTCTATAGTCTAGTCTATAGTCTAGTCTAGTCTAGTCTAGTCTAGTCTAGTCTATAGCTAGTCTAAAGTCTAGTCTATAGTCTAGTCCATAGTGTATGCTATAGTATATTCTATACTCTCATCTATAGTTTCTCTATGGTCTAGTATATAGTCTAGTCTATGGTCTAATCTATATTGTACCGTATAGTCTATTCTATACTCTAATCTATAATTTACTCTGCAATCTAGTTTGTATTATACTCTGCTCTATAGTACGTTTATCAATGTTCATATACTTTTGGGTACAATTGTTATTGTAAGAAAAAGTACCTTTGTAACTAATTTGATCAACACTATTGTAAATGTTTAAATAAGGTAGACAACACAGAACAGCATCGGATAACGACGACATAGTGGTTACTTTTTGATTTCATAGATGTCTCGTACTTACTACGTATGCTCCACCCTACTTTCGTAAATATGAACAACTACAACAACAATAGCAAGAAAATCCAGAGGGCGTGGCCACTTATGAATGAATTCTTGTCTTGACTTTTGCATTGGGATAATGTATGATTTAATGTCATCCATACAGCAGCACATACTCAGATTTCTGTATGTGTGTATATGAATGTATCTATGAGCTATGTATGTATGTAGCATTAAATGTGTCAAACACATATCTGAACAATATAAAAGTTTGTATAATAAATCCATATTACGAAGGACCGACCATACCTCAAATAATGAATGTGGCTAACAGCAGAAGAAGAATCTAAAGACAATATTACAAAATTTAACTTTAAATATGTATGTATATAAAAAATTAAGTTTCATTAAATACATTAAATTTAATTGATATTTAACAGTGTTAATCTAAAATTCAATTGTTTAAATCATCGACATTTTCCTTCAAAAATCGAAAGCTATTGCCTATTAAGGATCGATCCAGGTTTTAGTTGTTAATACCATTTACATTAATATTTGATTTAATGTGCAAAAGTTTGTGGCTATGCCGATATTCTAGTTATTAATAATAAATCCATTCTCTGGGAGTATGTAAATTTGTATGGGAGCTATATATATATGTATATATATATATATATATATATATATATATATATATATATATATATATATATATATAATCTGACAAAATTTGTTGAAAGAGCTGCTTTAGTCTCAGAAAAAACTAATCAAGAAAGCGAAAAAACGTAATATTTTTATTAGTTGTTTCGGAATTTTGCACATGTCTCCGCTATTTATGGACCAATTTTGTTGATTATAAACAGGAAACTTCTCGAAAGCATGTCTGATAGATTTATTGGATATTCAGATTTCGTAGATATTTGGGGTAATCTGAAAACTGATAACAACTTATACATAACAACATATATACATATATGGCTAAATTGACTCCGCTATCTTCAAGGACTGGGAATAATTTTACGATTAAAGTTGATCGAGGGGACATAGCTAAGAAATTAATAGAATGAATTTGTAATTGAAATACTTTGTATACTTTCTAATCATCTTCTGAAAGATAATGCTCCTATATATGTGATATTTTAATACAATTTAAAGTATAACAACAAATAAAGTGAATTAAAAAAGAGCAGCAGCAGTACAGGCAGAAGTAGAAGCAATAAAGTAATCAATAACAACACAACAATTACGAAACAAAAAGGAAAATGTCAAAGCACACGATTATCAGCTCTCGGTCATGATGTGAATGATACAAAAGGTAACAACTACTAACAGAAAATGAAAATGTTGCTTTCTAAGGACACTAAAGGATAGCTGCTTGAAAGGATACACATACAAATATACATACATATGAACAACAAATAAATGTAGGTTGTTTTGTATCTAATATATATTGTATCTGACATTTAAAAAATATCTATATGTATGCACAACAATATAAAATATATAGAAATATGTATGAACCGTATACCTCAACCAGCAGAAAGCAAAAATAGCAACAATAACAAATACATACTAATATATTTTAAAGCAGAAAAGAGAATCCAGAACTTGAAAAAGACGATACAAGAGAGAGTATATGGAAGCCATTATGGTGATTTTTTACTTCGAGTCCTAGAATGTACTAGTATGTAATAGTATGTATCTTTAAGTGTGTGAGAATAAGTATGAGTTGGTAAAGTGGCTTTTATTGTTATATTGTGTTGTTGTGTTTGTCATCTTAAAATGTTTTTGGTATTTTGTGGCTTGGCTTATGTAGCTGGAGCAGTAGCAATCGTAGCAAACACTAAAAACCCCAATCCTCTACATCAAGAAGGACGAATCAAAGCAAAAGTACCAGAATATTTTATCTTTTACAGCAGAACATTTAAGTAATGGACACTTTTTTCACTTTGTTGGCCAGTGTCAATAATGGTCTAATCAAGAAACTTTTAAAAAATATAAAATCAGAGTAATATCTCTTCAAATTTATTATATTAAAATGTGATTTGGATCCTGGAATGAAGTTCCATTAAAAAAATTGAGAAGATCGTAATACCGGTGGAGATGTGATTTTAAATATTGCATCCTTCAGATTGGGAAAAAATTAATATATGTAATATGATCGGTTTTACTCGGTTGTGGCCTAGTCTGATAGAAGAAGAACACAACACGCCTGATAGAGGCCTAGGATTAGATGTGTACATCCTACAACTAACTAACTAACTAACTAACTAACTAACTAACTAACTAACTAACTAACTAACTACTAACTAACTAACTAACTAACTAACTAACTAACTAACTAACTAACTAACTAACTAACTACTAACTAACTAACTAACTAACTAACTAACTAACTAACTAACTAACTAACTAACTAACTAACTAACTAACTACTAACTAACTAACTAACTAACTAACTAACTACTAACTACTAACTAACTAACTAACTAACTAACTAACTAACTAACTAACTAACTAACTAACTACTAACTAACTAACTAACTAACTAACTAACTAACTAACTAACTAACTAACTAACTAACTAACTAACTAACTAACTACTAACTAACTAACTAACTAACTACTAACTAACTAACTAACTAACTACTAACTAACTAACTAACTAACTAACTAACTAACTAACTAACTAACTAACTAACTAACTAACTAACTAACTAACTAACTAACTAACTAACTAACTAACTAACTAACTAACTAACTAACTACTAACTAACTACTAACTAACTAACTAACTAACTAACTAACTAACTAACTAACTAACTAACTAACTAACTAACTAACTAACTAACTAACTACTAACTAACTAACTAACTAACTAACTACTAACTAACTAACTAACTAACTAACTAACTAACTAACTAACTAACTAACTAACTAACTAACTAACTAACTAACTAACTAACTAACTAACTAACTAACTAACTAACTAACTAACTAACTACTAACTAACTAACTAACTAACTAACTAACTAACTAACTAACTAACTAACTACTAACTAACTAACTAACTAACTAACTAACTAACTACTAACTAACTAACTACTAACTAACTAACTAACTAACTAACTAACTAACTAACTAACTAACTAACTAACTAACTAACTAACTAACTAACTAACTAACTAACTAACTAACTACTAACTAACTAACTAACTAACTAACTAACTAACTAACTAACTAACTAACTAACTAACTAACTAACTAACTAACTAACTAACTAACTAACTAACTAACTAACTAACTAACTAACTAACTAACTAACTAACTAACTAACTAACTAACTAACTAACTAACTACTAACTAACTAACTAACTAACTACTAACTAACTAACTAACTAACTAACTACTAACTAACTAACTAACTAACTAACTAACTAACTAACTAAGTAACTAACTAACTAACTAACGCCGTATTAGGCGGTAAAAGGTCCATTACTGAATACTCTTCCAGTGTTGAGCTCAACCATATGGCTTTCTGGTCACGCGGTGATTGTCGGCAATTAAAGGGGGAATGTACGTACATGCTATAAAGAGAAGAGAACTTGATGATGTTAACCTGATAAATACAAAACCGTTCGACGTTCAACGAGGTCTGATCGCTGAGTAGGATCACTTAAATTCTATGGGGTTCGAGGTTATGATGTTTACGAGCATAACTCTACAAAATTAGATGAACGAATTTAGACAAATGCTGAGAGGACAGTAATGCTAGAACACTGTCATTCATTCATCGAAATTAGATCTAATTATCTTAGGAACTTTGTTATGCCACAAGATTTGAACATTTTAAAGAACTAGATTCAGGAAAGTGAGTTTCTGAATATTGAACGTGGAAGAGGAGTGTAAAACTGGTTATATAGTGGCCAAGTAGTTTCACTTTTCCAGTGAAACTTCTAGATTTGGTTATGCTAGGTTGATCTGCAAATTTATGGTTTTTCCTCGAATTTTGATATGTACTCTTGGAGTTTCTTAAAATGTTGTTACAAATATCGATTTTATATGAAATATAAATATTTTCTTAAATTAAAAATGTAAAATTTTCAAAGTTTTTACTGCTAACAAAGCTCTAACAGTTTTAAGTGTTTGTATGAGCGTGTATCTCTAAAGAGCTGCCAGTGGTGGGTGGTGCTGTTTTGTCTCCCATTTGAAATTTGGAGATAGTTTGGTATGATGATTTGGTTTTTGTACAACCTCCTTTAATGTTGATTCTTAGGGCGGCTGATGCTGCTTATGAGTTCTTTGCTTTTTATATTCTAGATGTCATTGTCGTCTGTCGTTTGGTATAAATGTATGTATTTGGGTGTGTGCCTTGGTTGGATGTGAGTCGAGTGGGTGGTTGGTTGTTTGGATGGTTTGTGAACCATAAATGGTGGTAAATTTGGGAGTATACTAATACTGCTGCGAATATACATATATACACAGCACAACCTTCACATAAATATGAATCAGTATCTTTGATGCTGGATGCTTACGATGATGATGACAACAACTTTGCTGTTGTTGCTTTTGCTTGCTCTTTGCTCATTCCTGATTGCGGGTTAAACAGAAATTGTCTGTGAGTGTGTGTGTGTATATTTGTATGTGGGGCTGTATTTTTAAGGGTTGGTCGGTTATGTTGTTGTGTTTTGTTGTACGATGAAAAAGCACAACAACACATTATACATTTTTCATCCAACCAACCTTCCATCTATCCATTCATTCAATAACATCCATGCAAACATACAGATACTGAAAGCAGAGTAAAAAAGCATTTAGCTCCTGTCATGGTTATTGTATGTGTATGATGTTTTTTGTGATAAATCTTAGATCGTATATCGAAACGTTAACATCGCGGATTCACATTTAACCTGTCGCATTGCATCGCATCGTATCGTTTTTACTTATCTCGCTCTCTGTATGTGCGAATGTTTAGTTGTGTAATGGGAATACTACGGGTGCGTGTGGCATAAAATACACAAAAAAATTCAAAAATTAAAAATTGAAGTGAATTACTTACTTAACTACTCTTTGCTCCGACCAGAACTACATCAACTCCAACTCTCTGTTTCTGTTTGTGATTCCGTTTCTGATTCCTTCCGCATCCGACTGCCACACAATTACAATTAATCACTTTCATTAATCCTCTAGCTGCTGTTGCCGCTACTTCATCGTAAAATTAATTTGTGTAAATAATGTTTTGAAGTAAAAAATAAAAGAAAAATAGAGCAAAACAAAAATTAAAAAAAAGAAATTAGGCTTTAATTTCATTAAAAGCTGAAAAGAAATCTAATAAAAGTATCGCAATTTGTGTGTGTGTGTGTGTGTGTGTTACATCTGTGGTTTTACAAATGATTCGTAAAATATTAATGTAAATTTACATTTTCTATAAAGAAAAATCAAATTTCGAACAAGTGCAAACATTATAAGTGATTTTTAATAAAAAATTTAAAATTTTATAAATAAAACAATATCAAATAAAACTATGAATAAAGAAGAATCGGTGGTATTATCTCGTCCTTGACACAAGGTAATGTTAATATTAATATCAATAAATAATTTAATAATAATAATTATTGTCATAAAATCTTTTTTGTTAATAACTTCAAAATTTTTCATCAATTTTCAAAATCTATTTTTTTGTGAAAATTTTAACTATATTTATTTTAACTATATAATGAATATTTTCAAATTATAATACTCTGTGCATTATAGTAGTTTAGGGTATAAATACCAAGAATATACCGATTCATCTTATATCCCACAACCTTGAGGCTGTTGTCCCACAACGTCTCAAAAAGGACCAAATTTCAGGACTCATCTTAAACCTTAGATGTGATAGAGGAAATCTGAAAGCAGATTCGGTTCAGCGCAACTCAATCCTTTAGAAAAGTGTAACTTGGTTTTCGACTTTTTTTAAATTTGGTTGGCTTGTGATCTGACATTTTATATGGTGTTAGCCTAGGATGGATAAATCAGTTTTTCAGTTGTTGATTGTCTAGTCTGGGAGATAACCTTTGTATCAAGTAAACTAAAATTATATTTTTTATAAATCCTAAGGATGTACAAATTGTTTTAACATAATATCCCAGCAAAAACTAGGTAATAGCTTTCAATTGTAATTACTTACCTCACAACTTACTTTTCAATGACTATTACATATCGTCTGGATTACGGAAGCTGTATACGGTTATTCATCCGATTTACAATGACAACTTTTTTAATTACTTGTAATCATAATTTCTGGAAAATACCTGCCTCCAATGACATCACCGTGTAAGAAAATTTTAGCATTTTAACCCCTTTTAACGTTCATTATAGACTTGAAAATTCGAACATAAATAAGCTTTATAAGGACCAAAAATGTTGTAGTAAATTTCATGAGGAATGGTTCATAATTGACCCAACACTACACAGAGGCGAAAAATACGTTTTAAATTATACACGCTTGCTACCAAATTGACAACAAAGTGTTTATAATGTTTCAATATCATCCGTTGTCAAAATATGCATGGATAGTTGTCAAAACAACAAAAACATAAAAAATATACTACGTTATCAAATCAACAAAAATGATGATAAATAATAAATGACGTTGTCAAATCATAAACGCAGATTCGATCTTCGACTGGCGGCGGCTAACTACGATATGGGGTATCTTTTCGGAGTGAAGACCATGTGCTATCAAAGTGACTATGTTGTTAATAGAACGTTGCGTTGTAGAAATGACAACGATGCATTGCCGAAATGACACAAAGCGTAATCAAAATGACAACAATGCGTTGTTGCAATGACAACGATGCGTTGTCGAATTACAATTGTAGTTGCCAAAATGGTAACGGGTGTTATTAAATTTTATACGCATCCGTTCTCTAAATGTTAACAAACGTTGTAAGAATGAGTATTTTTCTACCGGTTTTGTCCATAATTCCAGCTTGAATGTCCATAATTCGCCTGAGTGCTTTGCTTATAGGAATTTAAAAAAAAAAAAAAAAAAATGTAATCGAAATTTGAATTACAAATGGAACACTCTCATAAATTTATTTTAAATAAAGTACATTTTCGTCACACTAAAGTACCAGAATTTTCTCTTTTAAAGGTACCAATTCAATCAAATGATGTATGTTTTAAAAAGTAGTTCAAGTTGGACCAAATAGGGTTTGGAATTCGTGTTACAAAAACCACATCATTTAGTGTAACTAAATCTAACAATTTGTAACTTTGAATCAAAATTTACTGAATTAGTTTGAATAAATTTCAAAATTCCCATTTTCACGGTCCTTTTAGTACTTGTGGGAACCTATTAAACAATGTTCGCAGGTTCAAACCGTTAAAAAGAAAATGATATTTTTTAAAAAGTACCAAAAATAAGTACTATTTTTACCCTTTAAACGTT